>NW_006399762.1:31743039-31762250 GCF_000299155.1 Elephantulus edwardii
ACATCGTCCCTTTTCATCAGGAAGTAGCTAAGAGAATGCGCCATCCCCTTTTCCTTATGAATCAGGGTGAAGTCTCTCTCATGGAGGAGTGATAGGGAATGGCAAAGGATACACTGACAAAGGAGATTAATCAGAACTGGCTTTGACAACAAGCACTGTGGCAATGGGACAATTAAAACAGACTTTCAAGGAGAAGAAAGAAAAAGAGGAACTAATTGGGGGCTGGTAGAGAAAATAGTGCAATAATGAATGAATGGAAATCCAAAATCTCTGTAAATGTTCATTAAAATTAATAAAATTTAATAAGAAAAACAAAATCAGTAGAAGAATAAAGTTTGAATAGGCTTAACTAATAAAAAAATTTACCTTTCCAGTGTTAGAAGAAGGATGAGTAATAGAGGATGGTAAATAGGAAACATTCATAAGTTTGTAGAAATAATAAATTTTCACTTTCTCATTATTATCAAGTTGGAACCTACTCAAAACTGACACTCCACTGGGTTTTCAGAGGCTATAACTTGCATGGACTGAGACTTGCAAGTCTTCATTTGTGCCTCAGTTCTCATTTTCCAAGCAGTAGAACAGGAGGGTCAGGTTTAGGGTTTGAGGAAATGCCAAACCGCCTTGCAGAGTTGTTGTACCATTTATCAATTCCACAAAATGTGTATAAAAGTTCTTATTTCTCCACATCTTCTCCAGCTTTTACCGCTTGCTGCCCTACTAAACTTTACCACTGCTACTGGGTTAGATGGTACTTCATTGTGGTTTTGATTTGCATCTCCTGTATTTCTTCATTTATCTGTTGGACATCCAAGTATCTTTCTCCATGGAAAGTATTTCCATTTCTTTTACCTATTTTGGAATTGGCTTATCAGGGTGTTGGTTTTTTGTTTTGTTTTGTTTTTTTTTCTTGTGGAGGCCCTTTATGGGACTCTGTACACCTTTGATATGAAAGACCTTTGGCTGAAATGGTACTGCCAATTATTTTCTCCCAATCAGTAGATTTTTTTTCTCTCTGTTGGAAAATGTTTTTAATGTGAACAGGGTTTAAAACTTTAGATAAACATTCATCAATTTTATCCTCTCCAGATTGTGGATTTCTGGCTGTATTTGGCAGTCTCTTTATACTGTATAGTCTAGGCCATCTAAGCTTGATCCCACTTTGTCTATGATTAAGTATATGATTTTTTGGGCTTTACTCCCTGGTCTCTGATCCACCTTGAGTTGATGATTTTTTTTTAATTTTTATTTTTTTTCTTTTTGGTCTGGAATGGGAATCCTGTTTCTTCTTTCTGCAGGTAGCAGTTTGGATTTGCCAGCACCATTTGTTGAAGAGGTTATCATTTCCCCACTTGATAGGTTTTATTTCCTTGTTGAATATTATTTGGTTATAATAGATATATCCTACAAAGATGGATCCATTTCTGGGTTCTCAATTCTGTTCTATTGGTATATGCGTCTGTCATTGTACCAGTACCATACTGTTTTGGTTACTCTTGCTGTGTAATCGATTTTGAGGTCAGGGACTGCTATGCCTCCCACTTCATTTTTGTTTTTCAGAAGTGCTTTGCTTATTCAGGAATTCTTTCCTTTCCAAATAAACTTGACAATTTCCTTTTCGATCTCCTTGAAAAAGAAATTTGAAGAAAAAAAAAAAGAAAAAGGATTTGGTGTCTGTATTGGGATTGCATTGAACATATTGATTGCTTTTGGTAGGTTTGTCATTTTTACAATATCGAGTCTTCCTATCGATGAACAGGAAGCATTTTTCCACTTATTTAGATCTTTTAGTGTGTTTTGCAGAAATGTTCTGTAGTTTTCTTTATATAGATCTTTTGCATCTCTTAGTTGGGTTCACTTTTAAGTATCTTAATTTGTAATTGGCTATTGTAAATTATATTGCCTTCTCTGAGTTGTCTTTGTTACTGTAAAGGGATCACATTGGTCTACTAGCCCTAACAGGTTGGGTGTTTTTGCTTTGGGGTTTTTTTGTTTTTTTCTTTAGTTTTTGTTGTTGTTGTTTTCTGTGTACATTATCATATCATTTGCATTTAGTGACAGTTTAACCACCTCCTTGCCAATCTGGATGTCTTTTATTTCCTTGTCTTGTCATTTTATCCTAGCAAGGAATTCCAATACAATATTGAGTAAAAGTGGTGACAGTGGGCATCCTTGTCTGATCTGTTTGCAAGGAAAATGTTTTTACTCTTTCTCCATTGGGGATGATACTGGCTCTTGGTTTTGCAGATATATTTTCATTATGTTGAAGAAATTCCCTCCTTTTCCCATTTTGCTGGGTGTCTTTATCAGGACTGTATCAACTGCTAAGATCATACGGTTCTGGTTATTTACTTCGTTAAGGTGGTGAATTACATAGATTGCTTATCTTAGTTTGAACCAACCTTACATGCCTGTTGTGTATCCCACTTGGTCATGATGAATTATTTTATTTTATGTGCTTTTAGATTCTATTGACTAAGATTATGTTAAGGATTTTTACATCTATATTCATGAGATATGTTATTCTGTAGTTTTCTTTCTTGGCAATATCTTTGCCTTATTGGTTTAATTTCGTCTGGTTCTGTTGTGATGTCACCTCTATCATTTCTTAGTTAAGTTTTCTGGGTCTTTTTTTTCCCCTTCTTTCTTTTTTTTTTGTTAAGTTTGCCAGTGTTTTGTCACTTTTATTGTCCCTTTTGAAAAGCTAGTTCCTAGCTTTATTGATGGTTTCAATTGTTTTTATATTTTCTATTTCATTGATTTCAGGTTTTGTCCTTATAATTCCCTTTCTTCTAGAGGCTATAGGATTAGCTTGTTTTTCTTTTTCATTTTCTTTCTCACTCTATGTGTGTTCCTATAGCTATGAACTACTATGAACTACTCCCTGAGAAGTACCTTAGCTTCAGGCCAGAGTTTTCGATACATTGTATTTTCATTTGTTTCAAGAACTTTTATATTTCATCCCTTATTTCTTTTATAGCCCAATCATGTCTGGCAGAGAATTATTTAGTTTCCACAGAGGCAGTTTGGTAAACTTTACCCTCTTATGGCTAATCTCTAGTTTTATGGCATTGTGGTCTAAGAAGATACTTTGTATTATTTCAATATTTTTTAATTTATTGAGGCTTGTTTTGAGCCCTAATGCTTGATTGAGTCTGGAAAATGTACCATGTGCCCTTGAGAAGAAAGTGAATTGAGTTTTAGTTGGGTCCAGTACCCTGAATATATCCACAAGGTCAAGTTGGCTGAGTAGAGTTTAGATCATCTGCATCTTTGTTAAAGTTTCTTTTAATTTGACCTATCATTTGGTGATAGTAGTATGTTGAAGTCTTCTATAATACTGTGATATTATCTATCTCTTTATTCAGTTCTGTTAACTGTTATTTTATTTATTTTGCAGCTCTATCCTTTAGTGCATAAATGTTGATCAAGGTTATGTCTTCTTGATCTACTATGTATGTCATGCCCTTCCTTATCTTTTGTGGTTTTCATTCTGAACGCTACTTTATCAGAGATTAGTATTACCACTGCCTTATTTTTGTGATTGCCATTTGTTTGGTAAATTTTTTTCCAGCCTTTGATTTTGAGTCTATCTTTCTCTCCTTTTTTTATGTTTCTACTGTATGCAGCATATTTATGGGCTTTGGGGTTTTTTGTTTGTTTTTTATCCTATTGGCACATTTAATTTACTCACATTAAGTATGATTTTTATCAGGCTAGGTTTTACAGTTGCCATTTTTCTGTTTCTTTTTATGTTGTTTCTGGTTACTATGGTCCATCAACTTTTCTTTGTCACCTCTGTGTGAAGGACCTCACTTAAAATTCCTTGTAGTTTTGTCTTGTTTTCACAAACTCCTTAAGTTTTTTTTTCTTTTCTGCAAAGGATCTAATTTCTCCTCATATTTAATGGAGAGCTTTGCTGGGTATAGAATTCTTTGATTGCAATTGTTTTCTTTCAACTTTTTGTATATGTCATCCCATTGTCTTGGAAATCAGAATTTAATTTAATCATTTCCCCTGACTCTTTGCTTTTCCCTCTCTCTGCTTATGGTTTTCTAGCCTTATCACATATATTGGGAGAATTAGACTATGATATGTCTTGATGTTTTCATTTGGGGTCCAGTCTATTTGCTGTTTGCTATGCTTCTTGAATATGAATTTCACTGTTCTTCAACATACCTGGTAAGTTGTTTTCTAGTTCTTCTTTTACGATTTTCTCAGTGTATTCCCTCTCAATCCCATGTTCTGGAATTCCAATAATACACCTGTTGTTCCTTTTGATATCATCCGACATGATTCTAAAGTTTTCTTTATGTCTGATCTATGTTTTTTCTTCTAGTATGTTTCCAGTGAGCAGCTTGTCTTCCAGCTCAATGACTCTCTGTTCCATTTCTTTGGCTTTACTTGTTTTGTCCCAGTGTGTTTGCCACTTTTTCCATGTCTGTCTTAATATTCTGGATTGCATTTTTGTGCTTCTCTGTTAGTTCCAGTACTATTTTAGCTAACTCTTTCTGTCTTGTGATGATATTTTAATTTATTGTACATTTTTGTCTATACTATCCTTTCTTTCTTCCCCCCCTCCATTTTGCTCCATAACTATTCAAGTTGCTCCTAATCAATATATTTTTTCCCCCCTGGATTGTTGTCTTTGGGTCATTTGCTCTCTTAATGATTTTCATTGTCCGCCCTCTCTCCCCAAACTATGAATCTTATTTTGTAGCTGTTCAAATAACTCCACATCAACATATTTATTTTGGTTCTATCTGGGGTATTCATTAGGTCTGGTGTTGTTTTTGTGGCCTTTTTTTTAGGGGGATGTTTATTTTGGTTTTTCATGATGACTGGGGCAGACTACTGCTTTCTTGACATATATGAGTCTTTTCTTAGTGAATGTTAGGTTGTTGTAATAATATCATGATATGGCAATATTTTATGAAGGACCTGTATATTGGTGCTTCCAGTAAACCAGGAGTGGGATGAATGTTGTCCTCCTGAAATAGCAGCTCAATATAGCCTATTCTGCTTGAGGTTCAGAAATCTCATGTGATGTAACTATACAGAAGGGTTTAAGGCTAAAGTACCTGTCATATTGGTGCTTCTGGTGCTTGAGACTGGGGGTAGCAGCTGGTTGGTTTTCAGATGGCCTCTAGACTACAGAGCAGCAGGGTGTCCAGGTGGCAAGGACAGTGGTCTACTGCTCTGGGTGGGATTGTGGTCTGAGCCACACTGGAACTGTAACCCCTCAAACTGGCAAGCAGTGGTCTGTTGCTGGCCAGGGTGTGAGTGTGCCTGGGTTGGGCCACATCCTTTAACAGACTCTGGGGGTGCAGTGGCTGGAAGACACTCCCAGGCTGGCCATGCCACACAGACCTTCTCATCTTGCAGCAGAGTGAAGGTAAGTTCCATGATGAGTGCATTCTGACAGAAGTGTAAAGATTCATTTTGAACCTAGAAAACCTCATACAGTGTTGCCATGAGTCAGAATCAATAAGTTTCAGCAAATTCTGTATGTCTATCTATACATACACACATATATACATGGTTTTGTGTGTGTATATAGAAGCTCTGGTGGCCTGCTAGCAAGAAACTACACTGCAATCTCAAAGCATTCTATCCAAACCTACCAGCTGCTACAAGGGAGAAAGTTGGGTGTTTCCTCCTTGATGGCACACAGTAACAACAATATACATAAATATATATGTGTGCATGTGTAAACACACACACACACACACACACACACACACACATTCTGGTGATTAGTCCTTAGGGAGTTGCATTGCTAATTCAAAGATGTGGCATCTCTTTGCAGATCTTAATATGCCATATGCTCCTTGGGAGAAACTCCCTCTTTCTGATTTAAAGCTTCTGAAAACCAACTGGAGGACCAGTAATAAGTTTGTTCCAACTTAACAGAAATGAGCTTGAGCAATGAGCATTGAGTGTGTAAGGAGTTGCACTATCAATGCTATCAAGGCTAGCATAGGATAAAGATAGACATTATCTTTGATGTGATTTACAGCCTCTGAAATCTCAAGGGGGAGGGGGATCAGCTATGAGTCGATTCTGACTCAATGGTACATAACAACAATGACAACAACAATATAAAATATGCAAGTCTTATCCAGAATCTTAAATACTGTTCAGACTTCTTTGGGAATCTATCTGTCCTGCTTTCCCACAAACCTCATTATGTAAATAGTAAATATTTTATGCAGGGTTTTATAAATCTTGATGGTCAATCTAAATTTGAAGTTTTGTGTAAGTATAAAAAATGAGAGAACATTTTAAAGCTAATCAAGAAAAAAATTGAACAAAAATAGAATAATCACAAACATTAACTGCAGATGTAATCACAAAAAGTCTAAATAAGTACAAAGCATCTATTTTATAGAGGTTATGCTACAAAATAAAAGTTGTTGTGTTGTTGTTGTTATATGCCATTGAGTTTCCTGTGACTCATAGTGACCTGACCCTATGTACTCCAGCTCTAAGCCTGCCCTGTCCTAAGCCAGTATCACTGATTCTTACACATCTACCTCCATTGCCCTAGTTACTGTATCAGTCCTTCTCATCTGGAGTCTTCCTCTCTTGTATTGTTCCTCTGCAATGTTCCAAACACAATGTTCTTCTGCAAGGATTGGCCTCATGCCCAAAGTATGTGAGCTTCAAATCCTAGCCTACAAGGAGAAACTTGATTTCACCCTCTATAAGGCACACTTACTTATTTTCTTGGAGGTCCATGATATGTTCAAAACTCTCCTCCAGTACCACAACTCAAAGGCATAAATTCTTCTTCTGTCATCCCTAGTCAATGTCCAACTCTCTCATGCATAGAAAGTAATTGTGAAGACCATGGCCTTGAACAAGTACACCTCATTCTCTAGACTGATATCATTCCTTCTCAGTGCTCTGGAGAAGTCCCTGACAGGCAGATTTACCTAATACAATTTGTCTTTTAATTTCCTGACTGCTGTTGCCAAGAATGTTGATTGTGGAGCCAAGCAAGCTGTAATGTTAACAACCTCAATCTCTTCTCCATCTATCATGATGTTTCCAATTAGCCCAGTGGTGAGAATATTTGCCTTCTTTATGTTGAGCTTCAAACCATATTGAGGACTACAGTTTTTGACCTTGTGCAGACCTTCAGATCCTCCTCAGTTTCCATAAGTAAGGTTATATCACCTGCATAATGAAGGTTGTTTATGAGTCTTATTCTAATCCTGATGCCACACCTTCCTCCTCATAAAGCCCAGTCCTGCATATAGATTTAAAATGTTTGGAGACAGGACACATCTCTGATACACTCCCTTCCTGATTTTTAACCATGCATTGTTACCCTGCTAAGTTTCGAGGACTGCTTCCTAGTCCAAGTATGCTGTTGTTCTTGTTAGGTGACATCAAGTTGAGCATGAGTCTTAGTGACCTAATGAACAAAAGATCGGAACCCTGTTCTATCCTGCACCATCCTCACACTTCCTGATACACAAGAGCCCTCGCCCTGTTAATCCACCTGGCTGAGGGTTTTCCTCTTCTCTGCTGACCCTACACCCTTCCCAGCATTATGTCCTTCTTCAAGGAATAGAACCCCCTGGAAATACGTCCAAAGTATGTGAGGTGAAGTCTCATCATTCTTGCATTCAAAGAGCACTTCAGCTGCATTCTTTCCAAAATATATCTGCTCATTCTCTTGGCTGTCCTTGGGATGGTCAGTGCTCTGCTCCAACACCACAGCTCAAAAGTATCAATTATTTTTCTGTCATTCTTATTCATTGCTCAGCTCTCAGATGCATAGCAAGTAATAAAAATATTATGGCCTGAATCAGAAGCATCTTAGTCTTCAAACTGACATCAATTCCCCTTAATAATTTGAAAAGGTCCCTAACTGTAGGTTTTCCCAGTGCAGTGCATCTCCTTATTTCCTGCTGGTACTGTGGTGCCAGAAATATTATTGCTGATGTCAAATAAGTCCTGGCTGAAAGTAAGGAATACCAGAACAATATCCATTTGTTCTTTATTGATTACGCAAAGGCATTTGACTGTCGATCATGATAAATTGTAGCTGACATTGAGAAGAATGGAAATCCCAGAACACTTGATTGTTCTCACATGGAACCTATACATGGACCAAGAAGCTGTTGTGCAAACAAAGCAGGGGAGCACTGCGTGGTTTGGAATTGGGAAGGAAGTGTGCCAGCATTATATTCTTTCTCCATACCTTTTTAATCCATATCGTGACCAAATTATCTAAGAAGCTGGACTGTGAGGAGGAGTGTGGGATCGGAATTGGAGGGTGAATAATCAACAACATGTTATGCATATGATACAAGCTTGCTTGCTGAAAGTGAGGAGGGCTTGAAGTACTTGTAGCAGAAGATCAAGGAATGCAGCCTTTGGTATGGATTGCAACTCAATGTCAGGAAAACAGAGATTCTTACCACTAGACTGATAGGCAGCATCATGATGAATAGAGAGGAGATTGAAACTGTAAATAGCCTCATCTTGCTTAGATCCACAATTAGTCCAAGTATTGTTGGTGGTGTTGATTGCCTTCAAGTTGAACATGACTCACAGTGACCACATGAACAAAAGGCCTGAAGCCCCTCTACAACCATCAACATTTATTAAAGTTCATAGTTTCCAGAGGCTTCCAAACCTGTCATAGTATGTTATTGTTGCTATGTGCCATAGAGTCGCTTGTGATGTACAGCAACCTTACATACATCAGCTCTGAACCCTTCCTAGTCTGAACCCTGAGCCAGTCTCACTCCAACACACCAACCACTATTGCCCCCATTATCAATCCATCTTCTCTGGGGTCTTCCTCTCCTGTGCTGTCTGTCCACCCTTCTGAGCATGATGTCCTTAAAGGACCGATCTCTTCTGGCCATGTGCCCAAAGTAAGTGAGGTGGAGCTTCAAAATATAGTATAGTCCAATTATAGGTTTCAAATAAGCACAACCAATTCTCCTCAAATTTAATGGCAATTTGTTGTGATCCACACAGTCAAATGCCTTTACAGAGTCAATAAAACACAGATAGATACTCCTCTGGTACTCTTTGATTTCTGCCAAGATTCATCTTATATTAGCAATAAAGTCTCTAGTGCCACGACCTTTTCTAAACCCAGCTTGTATTTCTCATACTTTTCTGTCAATGTATTTTTCCAGTCATTTTTTTTGTAATTTTCAGCAGAATTTAGCTTGTGTATGATATTAGTGATATTGTTCAATAATTTCCATACTCTCTAGGTTCACTTAAAAAAAATAGCAATATATATGGATTTCTTCCAGTCAGTTGGCAAGGTTGTTGTCCTCCAGATTTCTTGGCATAATTTGGTGAGCACATCTAGAACAGCATCTGTTTGGTGAAATATGTCAATTGTTATTCCTTCAGTTCCTGGGGCTTTAATTTTTGGCCAAGCCCTATAGAACAGCGTGGAATTCCTCTTTCATCACCTCTTGATCATATGCTGTTTCTTGAAATTCTATGTCAGCCAATTCTTTTTGTACAGTGACTTTATATATTCCTTCTACCTTCTTATAATGCTTCTTGGATCATTCAATATTCTGCCCATAACATCCTTCAACATTGCAACTCTGGGTTTGAATTTGTTCTTTAGTTCCTTGAGCTAAATAATATTGACTAGTCAGCCCTTTTGATTTTCAGACTCCAGTTCTTCCCCCCAACCCCGATTTTTTTAAATTAATTTTAATGACACTTTACCGAGACAGGGTTTCCAGTCATTTATTGTTGTACTTTTCTCCCTGCCCACTCCCTCCCTTTAATTCACCCTTCTCCTTGATGAGTAAAAGAAAAACTCTTTCATTGCTATGCAATTCCTCCCCCCAAGTCCACTTCACTGTGCAGCCTTTACTCTGGACTCCTATTATGACAATAATACCTAATCAAATATCCCTTTTAAACAGTTCTCTCCCTCATCTGTTGCAATGCAGTATACATTATAACTCCCCTTCTTCTCTGTCCTCCCTCAACCCCAATGTCAGTCCTGTTTTACAATAGTGGCTCTATGCAATATTTGTCCTTTTGTGAGATATTTCACTCAGCATAATGTCTTCTAGGGTCATACACTTAGCATACTGTTTTATGAGTTCCTTGTTTTTCAGTGCTGCATAGTATTCCATTGTGTAACTATACCAGAGCTTCTCTATCCATTCATTTATTGATGGACACTTGAGTTGTTTCCAGTTCTTTGCTATTGCAAACAAAGTCTCAATAAACATGAGGGTGCCTAAATCTGCTTGGGTGACAGTTATGGTTTCTTTAGGGTAAATTCCCAGAAATGGAATTGCTGGCTCATATGGTATTTCTATTTGCAACCTTTTGAGAAAGCACCATAGAGCCTTTCAAAGCGGGTGCACTCTTTTACATTCCCCCAACAGTGAATAAGTGTTCCAGTTTCTCTGCAACATCAAATGGACTCCAGTTCTTTACACATTTCATTAAAGTACTTTCTTTTTGTTTTCCCATTTTGCTCTTTGAAATCTTCTATTCAGCTCCTTAATTTCTTTCCCCTTATATGTTGTTATTCTTATGTGCCATCGAGTCACTTGCTACTCATAGCGACCCTATGTATACAACAGTCCTAAACTCTGCTCTGCCCTGTGCCAATTGCACTGTCTCTGACACTCCCATCCAGATTACCCCAGTCACTGAATCAATCCACCTTAAAGAGGGCCTTTCCCTCCTGCACTTTCCCTCACCCTACCAAGCACAATGTCCCTCTCCAAGGACCGGTCCCTCCTTACAACATGTCCAAAATATGTTAGACGAAGCCTCCGAATTCTTGCCTCCAGAGATCTGTCTGGTTTAACCCTTTCCAGGATGAATCTGTCTTCCTAGCAGTCTATGGTACCCTCAATACTCTTCTCTAGCACCACAGCTCAAAGGTATCAATTCTCCTTCTATCCTCCTTAGTCATTGTCCAACTCTCTGATGCATAGCAAGTGATAGCAAAGACCATGGCCTGTATCAGATATACCTTAGTCTCTAGAGAGACACCCTTGCTCTTCATCTATCTATCTATCTATCTATCTATCTATCTATCTATCTATCTATCTATCTATCTAGTTTTATTTCCAGTAGAAGGTTTCACTCTTCTTTCCTTCATAGATTCAAGAGTTAAATGTATTTCAACCCCACATAGGGCCAGAACTTGAAGGAGTAAATAGTTGCATTACATTATCTTTTTTATTTTTTATTTTTTTATACTATTTTATTTACAAAATTAAAATACATTGTTTCCACACCAGATCATTCTCATTTCTCTCATCCCTCCAACTATCATATTGTATGGACTCATGAATAATCTGCCCTCACCCCCGGTACGGTACATCGTCACCCATCTGCTTCCACTCTCCCCTCTCCCTGCCTTGGATCCTCATACTCATTCTACAATAATGGTTTTATACAGTATTTGTCTTTGTCGGACTGAGTTAGTTCACTCAGCATAATGTTCTTCAGTTCCTCACAAATAAGATAATAATTTTATACTGGCTTACATGCAAAGTTAATAAAGTTCACATACATTGTTTTTCAAACCGGACCTTTCCCCTTTCCTTTACCAATACATCCCTCCATCCATCAAATTGTGTGACCCTGTGTATAAGTGTCCCCTCTGCCCCACTTCCCCTCATTGGATTCTTGTACTTGCTCTACAGTAATGGTCCTACACAGTATTTGTCTTTAAGAGACTGAGTTAGTTCATTTAGCATAATGCTTTCCAGTCCCTCCCATGTTAGATAGTAATTTACAGAAACACTGCTCCTGCATGGTGCATAGTAATCCATTTTGTGAATGTACCATAATTTCTCAATTCATTCCATTGTGTTGGACATTTGGGCTGTTTCCATGTTCTTGCTATGGTGAGTAAGACTTCTATGAACATTGGTATACAAGACTCGGTGCCTCATTTCTCATTTTCTTGGGGTATATTTCAAGTAGTGGAATAGCTGGGTCATATGGAATTTCTATGTCCAACTTTTTGAGGAAACACCACTGCCTTCCAGAGTGGTTGTACCACTTCACAATCCCACCCACTATGTATAAAAGTTCCTATCTCACCACATCCTCTCCAACATCTGGTACTTGATACCCTGCTAAGCTTTACCACTGTTACTAGGATAAGATGCTATCTCATTGTGATTTTGATTTACCTCTCTCTTATTGCCAGTGATTTGGAACATTGCTTCATGTGTCTGTTTGCCATCTGAATGTCTTCTTCTGTGAAAAACCTTTCTATGTCTTTTGCCCATTTTGTAATTGGATTATCAGTCTTTTTCCTCCGGAGGTCCTGTAGGATTTTATAAACTTTCATTATGAGACTCTTGCCTGAGACAGTATTGCCAAACGTTTGTTTCCAGTCACTAGGTTTTCTTTTCACCCTGTTGGAAAAAGATTTTGATGTTGTTGTTATTATGTGCCGTCGAGTCGTTTCCAACTCATAGCGACCCTATGCACAACAGCCCTAAACCCTGCTCTATCCTGCGCCAACCGCACTGCCTCTGACACGCCCATCCCGATTACCCCAGTCATCAAATCAACCCATCTCATAGAGGGTCTTCCCCGCCTGCGCTGTCCCTCCACGCTCCCAAGCATGATGTCCCTCTCCAAGGACCCGTCCCTCCTGGCAACATGTCCAAAGTATGTCAGACGAAGCCCCAGAATCCTTGCCTCCAAGGAGTAGCTTGGTTTAATCCTCTCCAAGATGAATCTGTTTGTTTTCCTGGAAGTCCATGATACATTCAGTACTCTTCTCCAGCACCACAGCTCAAAAGCATCAATTCTCCTTCTGTCTTCCCTAGTCACTGTCCAACTCTCTGATGCATAACAAGCGATTGCAAAGACCATGGCCTGTATCAGGCTCACCTTAGTCTCCAGAGAGACACCATTGCTCTTCAGTACTTTGGAGAGGTCCCTAACAGCAGACTTTCCCATCGTGATACGCTTTTTGATTTCCTGACTTCTGGTGCCAAGAGTGTTGACTGTGGAGCTGAGCAAACTAAAACTGTGAACAATCTCAATCTCTTCACCATTCATCCTGATGCTGCCATTTGGTCCAGTGGTGAGAATCTTTGTCTTCTTGACATTGAGCCTTGGTCCATACTGAAGGCTGCAGAGATTTAATCTTTAGAAGGTCCCATTCATCTATTTTATCCTCTTCAAACTGTGTATTTCTGGCTGTACTTGGCAGTCCTTTTATACTGTAGACTACCCCTTCTAAGCTTGCTCCCAGTTTGTCTCTTATAAGCTTTATGAGTTTTAGGCTTTATTCTGAGGTCTCTGACCCACTTTGCATTGATTTTTGTGTATGGTGTGAAATGTGGATCCTATTTCAGCTTTCTATAAGTAGACAATCTGTTTTGCCTGCACCATTTGTTGAAGAAGTGATCATTTCTCCAATTGGTAGGTTTTATTTCCTTGTCAAATATCAGTTGACCATAAATAGCTGATTCTGTTTCTGGGTTCTCAATTATGTTCCACTGATCTATGTGCCTGTCATTGTACCAGGATCATGCTGTTTCAGTTACTACTGCTGTAAAGTAATTTTTGAGGTCAGTGAGTGCTATGCCTCCCACTTCAGTTTTGTTTCTCACAAGTACTTGGCTTATTTGGGGTCTCTTTGCTCTCCAAATAAACTTGACAATTTTCCTTTTGATCTCCTTAAAAAATGAACCTGGAGGACATTATGCTGAGTGAGGTATCTCAGTCACAAAGGGACAAATGCTACATGGTGCCACTGTTGTAGAATGAGGCTGGCATTGGGGTGGGGGTAAGACTGAGAAAAACTGGATGAAATATGTTTACAACATTGAAATCTATGGGAGAGAGAATAGTCTAAAAGTATTATATTTTAGGGCATTATTTTTATCGTAGGAGTATGCAATGAGGGTTGTAGAGTGGATTATATTTGGGGCTAGGGGGTGGGGTTTGGGGAGGTGCGGGGGAGGGGATTGTGTACCAATGAGGGAGTTTTTCTTTTGCTTTAGCAAATGGGGGGGGAGGGGGGAGGGGTTTGTGCGGGGAGAAGGGTGCAACAAAGAATGAATGGAATCCCAAAATCTCTGTAGATGTTCATTGAAATGAAAAATAAACAACCTAAATTAAAAAAAAAAAAGTTTGTTATCTGTATTGGGATTGCATTGAACGTGTAGATTGATTTTGATAGGATTATCATTTTCACAATATTGAGTCTTTCTATCTATGAATAGGGCACATTTCCCCATTTCTTTAGGTCTTTTATTGTGTCATGCAGAAATGTTCTGTGGTTTTCTTTGTATAGGTCTTTTGTGTCTTTAGTTATGTTCATTCCCAAGTATCTCAATTTGTGGTTGGCTGTTGTAAATGGTATGCTTTCTTGGTTTCCTTCTCTTGAATTTTCTTTGTTTCTATAGAAGGATCCCACTATTTTTTGGATATTCATATGTATACTGCTACTTTGCTAAATTGATCTACTAGCTCTAACAGTTTTGTTGTTGTTGTCGAGTCTTTGAGGTTTTCTGTGTACACTATCATATCATCAGCATAGACGGACAATTTAACCATCTCTTTGCAGATCAAGATGCTTTTTATTTCCTTCTCTTATTGTATTGTCCTAGCAAGTATTTCCAGTACAATATTGAATAGCAGTGGCAACAGTGCACATTCTTGTCTGGTCCCTGTTATCAAAGAAAATGTTTTAATCTTTCTACATTAAGAATGATATTGACTGTTCATTTTGCATATATGCATTTAACTATGTTAAGGAAATTCCCTTCTATTCCAGTTTTATTGAGTGTCTTAATCAGGAAAAGCTGTTGGATTTTTTTCAAATGCCTTTTTCTGCATCAATTGCAAGGATCATGTTTCGTGTTATTTCTTTTGTTAATATGGTGAGTTATGTTGATTGTTTTTCTTATGTTGAACCATCGTTGGATACCTCTTATGAATCCCACTTGGTCATGATGAATTATTTTTTAGATGTACATTTGCACTCTATTGGCTAGGATTTTGTTAAAGATTTTTGCTTCTATGTTCATGAGGGATATTGGTCTATAGTTTTATTTTTTTGTAATATCTTTGCCTGGTTTCGGTATTAAGGTTATGCTTGCTTCATAGAATGTCTCTGACAATGTTGCTTCCCCCTCCCACATTTTGTGAAATAAGTAAATTTAGTGATAAATCTTTTCTAAATATTTGGTAGAATTAAGCTGTGAAGCCATCTCGTCCAGGACTTTCTTTATGAGGAAGTGTTTTTATGAACTTTTCAAATTCCTCTTTTGTGATGGGTCTATTCGAGTGTTCTACATCTGACTCTTTCAACCTGAGTAGGACATGAGTTTCAAGGAATTTGTCCATTTCCTCTAGGCTTTCAAATTTATCAGAGTATAGCTTTTCATAATATTCCAATATTCTAGATTTCATTTCCTCTGGTTTTATTGTAATGTCACCTCTGTCATTTATTAATCAAGTTATTTGTATCTTATTTTATTCTTTTGTTAAGTTTCCAATGGTTTGTCAATTTTATCGATCCTTTTGAAATACCAGCTCCTAGCCTTATTGATGGTTTTGATTCTTTTTTGGTTTTCTCTCTCATGGATTACAGCTCTTATCCTTATAATTTTCTTTCTTCTAGAGACTGTTGGGTTATATTATTGTTCTTTTTCTATTTGATGAAGATAGTCAGTTATATAATTTATATTGCTTCTTTCTTCATTTTTTTATGTGTCTGCTGTTGCTGTGATTTGGCCACTGAAGACTGCCTTAGCTGCATCCCAAAAGTTTTGGTACATTGTATTTTCATTATCATTTGTTTCAAGAAGCTTTTTTATCCTTTATTTCTTCTATAACCGAATTATGTCGTGTTATTTATCTTCCACACTGATGGCTTTATAAGCTTTACCCTCTTGTGATTAATTTCTAGTTTTATGACATTGTGGTCTGAGAAGACACTTTCTATTATTTCAATGTCTTTGGTTTTTATTCTTAGGTTTTTTTTTCTTTAAATTTGTTCAGGCTTGCTTTTTGCCCTAATATATGATCATTTCTGGAAAATGTATCATGTGCACTTAAGAAAAAAATGAATTTAGTTTTAGTTGGGTTCAGTGCTTGGAATACATGCACAAGGTCGAGTTGGCTGACAGTGTAGTTTAATTCTTCTGTTAAATCTTTGTTAAACTTCTTTTGAGTTGACCACTATTTTAGTGAGAGTGGTGTGTTAAAAGTCTTCTACCACTATTGTGGTGCTGTTTATTTCTTCCTTCAGTTCTGTTAATAGTTGTTTTATCTATTTAGCAGGTCTATTATTTTGTGTGTATATGGTGACCACTGCTATGTCCTTTTGATCTACCATTACTTTAACCCCTAGATAGTATCCTTCCTTATTTTTTATAATGATTTTCTTCCCAAAATATGTTTTCTCAGAGATTAGTATTGTCACTCCTGCTTTTTTGTGCATGCCATTTGCTTGGTATATTTTTTCCCAGCATTTGATTTTAAGTTTATATTTCTCTTTGTTTATTAGATGTGTCTCTTGTAGACAACATATCGATGGGATTTTCTTTTTTATCCATTTGCTATTCTTTTTCTCTTGATTGGTGCATTAAGTCCATTCATATTAAGTGTGATTTTTGACAGGCCAGGTTTTATTGTTACCATTTTGCTGTATTTCTTTTTCTTTTTTATATTTGTTGTTGTTGTTTCTTGTTACTGTAGTCCATCCTCTTTCTTTGGTTTCTCTGTACATAGGACTTCCCTCAATAGTTTTTGTAGGTTTGTCTTGTTTTCACAAATTTCTTCATTTCTTTCTTTTCTGTAAAGAAATGAAATTATTTCTTCATGTTTGATGGAAGAACCTGAGTTGGCAATTCTTTTCTTTCAGCTTTCTGTAGCTACTGTCCCATTGTCTTCCTGCTCGTATGGTTTCTTCTGGAAAAACAGAACTTAATCTCATGACTTCTCCTTTGTAGGTGACTCTGTTTTTCTTGTGCTGCTTTCAGTATTCTATCTTTATCTTTTATTTTGGAGAATTTGACTATGATATGTCTTGATGTTTTTCTTTTTTGGTTCTAATCTATTTGGTGTTCATTGAGATTCTTGAATGTGGATTTTCTTGTTCTTCATACTACCTGAGAAGTGTTCTTCTAGTGCCTCTTCCACAATTTTCTCCTTGATTTCCCTGTTCCTCTCATATTCTGGAATTTCAATCATATGTGTGCTATTCTTTTTAATGTCATTTCACAGCATTCTAATATTTTCCTTATGTCTTATCTCAGATTTTTCTTAGATTCTTTTCTTCCAGCTCACTGGCTTTCTACTCCATCTATTCTATTCTGCTTTTTATCCTTCCAACATGTTGGACACTCTGTCATTTCAGTTTTAATGTTCTGGAGTGCATTTTCATGACTTTCTAGTTATTTCTAGAACTGTGTTGGCAGTACCCTCTCTTATCTTGTGATGATATTTTAACCTCTTGTATCTCTATCCATACTTTCATTTTTTACTTCCATTATTTAAAAAAAATCTTCTTCAATATTTGTGCAAGTTGCTCCTCATCAATATATTTCTTCTGGAGCCATGTCCCTGGAGCATTTGCTTTCTTATTGGTTTCCATCGCTTTTTTCATCATTTACACATTTTTCTGTAGTTGCTCAAATAAATCTTCATCGATATATGTTTTCTGGTTCCCTACATCTACGTTATTTTCTTTATCTGTGGCTTCCATTGTTTCTGCCATCTTTGTACTTTTATTTCTAGCTATTCCAAGGTCTTCATATCAACATATATCATCTGCCTTCTTGAGTTTGGGGTATTCATGAGGTTTCTGATTATTTTTGTTTAGGTTTTTTTGGTTTTGTTTTTGTGTTATTTTGTTTTATGGTTTTGTTTTTCTTTAAGGAGGCTTAATTCATTTATTTTCAAAATGTTTGGAGTTTCCTGTTGCTTTTTTTACTTTATGTGAACTTTTTCTTGATAAGTGTTAGGTTGTGTTTTTTTTTTATTGTATTCATGAAAGCTGTAGGTGGTTATTGCCTTTATAATGTTACTAGGTAGTTGCCAAATTAAAAGGTGGTTAGGTACTCACTTCACTATAAGTCCTTTAGAGAACAATTTGCCTTTCTTAAAAACCTTGTGGTTCTCTCTTTTCTGCATTAGAGCCCTGTAGGAATCTTGCCTTGAAATAATCCACTGACATCAACTCTATAGGCCTCCTTCATATGAAATGAAGTGGCTAAGTGGTGTGAGATCAGGTGCTCTACTCAAGCAGTTTCTTATGCACATTTTCTCCTGGTGCTTAATATCTTTCTTTGTCTTTAGAGTTGCAAGATATTAGAGATCAGGGCTGCTAGCTCAAGCAGCTTGCGTGTAGGGAGTATCAAGTCCCTTCTCCCTCTCTCTCCCAGAGAGCTACAAAAATGCCTTTCCTCTGCCTGAAGTTCTGTATACTAAAATCGCTTGTCCTGTTTGGTCTCTGGGATGGTGCCACAGCTGCAGATGCAATGACCCACATGGAGGTACCTACAACTCCAGGGACACCTCAGTCCTTTCTCCCCACAGGTAACGGGGAGTGCTTGCTTTCGGCCCACCTCTCCTGACCTTTTCTCCTGTGGCATGGTGTACTCCTTTGTCTCTAATGTGGCAGAAGATCAGACTCTGCCTGGGCCACCTATATGCAGAGGCTCCAGGGTCAGCTCTGTGCCACAGAGAGCTAAAGAAATTCTTCCCTATGTGCAATGTTCTGCACACTAAAGTCTCTTGTCCTGCTTGGCCCCTGGGATAGCCCCTCAGATGCAAAGGCAAAGCCCCCCAGGTGGAGGTATCTACAACCTCAGGGATACCTCAGTCCTGTCTCCCCACAAGCAATGGGGAATGCTTGATCTAGACATAGAGCTCCCCTCTCTGCTGACCTTTGCTCCTTAACTTCTTGAATTACCCTTTGATTTCTTTGCCTTCTTGGCGCTCTAGTGAAATATCTTTCTCTTTTTTTTTTTTTACTAGTCTAGTTACAAAATTCTAATATAAGTTCAAACAAATTCTTTCAATTTCCTTTTACACCACACCCATCAAATTGTACAAACCAATGATTAATCCCCTCTTCCCCCTGTACAGCCACATCCCTCTGATTCCAGCCTCTTCCTCTTCCACCCCTCCTGGATCCTTATACTCATTCTACAAAAATGGTCTTATACGTCAAAACAACTATGAGATATCATCTC
>NW_006399762.1:31763120-31768664 GCF_000299155.1 Elephantulus edwardii
GTTCGTTCACTCAGCATAATGCTCTCCAGTCCCTCTCAAGTTAGGTAATAATTTACAAGGTTATTGCTCCTGTGTGCTGCATAGTATTCCATTGTGTGACTGTATCATAATTTCTCAATCCATTCATTTGTGTTTAGACATTTGGGCTGTTTCCATGTTCTTGCGATAGTAAATAAGGCTGCTATGAACACTCGTGTACAAATCTCAGTTTGTGCCTCAGTTCTCATATTCTCAGGGTATATCCCAAGTAGTGGAATTTCATACAGAATTCCATACGGAATTTCTATGTTCAGCTTTTTTGAGGAAGTGCCAAACTGCCTTCTGGAATGGTTGCACCATTTTACAATCCCCTCCCGCCCCAACAATGTAGAAGAGTTCCTTTCTCGCCACATCCTCTCCAAGATTTATTACTTGCTGCCCTGTTAAACTTTGCCATTGTTACTGGAGATGGTACCTCATTGTGGATTTGATTTGCATCTCTCTTATTGCCATTGATTTTGAACATTTCTTCACGTGTCTGTCATTCGAATATCTTACTCTGAGAAAGTTCTTTCCATGTCTTTTGCCCATTTAGTAATTGGGTTATCAGTCTTTTTTTTTTTTTTTGTGCAGACCCAAGGGTATTCTGTAAACTTTTGTTATAAGACTGAGTCACTTTTGAAATCCATTTTGGTCTTTCCTTCTCCTGTCTTTGCAATGACCTTTTGCATTCTTCATGGATGATATTCTTAATATCCTCCCATAGCTCATCTGGTCTTCTTTCATCAGTGGTCCAGGTCTCAAGCCTGTTCCTGTGTTGGTTTTTAAATTTAAGTGGGACTGACTCAAGGTCAAATTGTAATTCCTGTTAATTTGATTTGGACTTCTTTCACATTCATTTGAATTTGAATATGAGTAGCTGACGGTCTGTTCTGCAATTAGCACCTGATCTAGTTTTCACTGCTGATATTGAACTTCTCCAACAATTTCTTCCACATATGTAATAAATTTGACTCCTGTGCATACCATCACAAGTGAAATCCATGTGTATAGCCTGCATTTATGTTTCTTACAAAGGGTATTTGCTATGAATAAATCATAGATTGTGCAGAATTCTATCATTCTATCCACAGCCTCATTTCTGTTACTGAGTCTATGTTTTCCAACTACTGATCCTTCTTCCTGGTCCCCAAATTTGCATTCCATTCACCCTTTATTATTCATACATCTTGATTGTATGTTTGATCAATTTCTTACTGCGAAAGTTGGTAGAACTCATCTATTACCTCCTCTTTGTCTTTGGATTCTTGCACATAAATTTGAATGACAATGATATAACAGGTCTTCCTTGTATGTGTATGGATATTATCTTATCACTCACAATGTTATATTTCAAGATGGAACTAGAAATGGTCTTTTTAATATCCCTCATAGTAGATCATATAATTCAAAATGTCCCATACCAATGCCATTTATTTCACCAATTCCTAATATGTCAATATTTACGCATTCCATGTCTTTCTTAATGATGTTCAGTTTTTTTACATTCATGCTTCTCACATTCAATGTTCTAATCATTAATTTCTGCTTACAACTATTTGTTCTCCTTTTTATTTCCAAATGTTCAGGCTCAGCCTCAGTTGCCATATCTGTTATTCTACTCTAAGTGTGCTCTATTGTACATAGGGTTTTGGAAAGCCTGTTATATTTTGGAAGTAGATGGCCAATTCTTCCTTCTAGTCTGTCTTGATTTGGATGCTTAGCTTTGGATGGAACAACATCTGACAGACAAGCATTTTAGTGAAAGGAGCAAATAAAAGACACTTCCCCTTACAGAAATAACTGTACAAACAGTGCCCTAGCCCACATGTGTTCTTGCCCAGTCCCTTTCCCTGCTATATCAGCATCACTCGCACTCCAGTCTATCCAATCTGCACCTCCCGTCACCCCCACCCCCCATCAAGGTGCAAGATATTAAAAAAAGTGACTTTTGGCCTAAGCCTACAAAATAAAAATAGAAAGCAATTATTTTTTTAGGTGCAATTAATCCAAATATGACTCATAACGACCCTATGACATACATACATACATACAGATATACATATATGTTAATAAATAAGTGATAAAATAATTTTTAGACTGAACAATACTGCAAAGAGATGAAAATTAAAACCTAGCTGGTTAAACTAGAGCAGTCAATAAATGTTTTAGAATAAATGTAGCTAGAATGTTCCTTAAAGGCAAGGATGGTGAAATTTAATCTCTCACATGGTGGGCATACTGCCAGAAGGGACTAATCCTTGGCAAAAGACAATCTTGGGGAAGTTGGAAGGTCCAAGAAAGAATGAAAGTCCCTCAATGAGAAAGATTCTCACAATGAATACTGCAATGGATTTGAGTAAGTCTAAAATCATGAGAATGTCACAGGATAGGGCAAAACTTGTATTTGTTGTTCATAGGGTCACTATGAATCATAGTCAACTGAAGTGTACCTAACAAGAACAACAAATATCAATATAAAAAGAAACAGCTAAAATATTAGGGTTTTTTTTGTTATAAGCCATCTAGTCACCTATGATGCCTAGAGACCATATGTACAGTAGCTCTGAATCCTGTTTTGTCCTGAGCCAGTCTCACTGATCCCCATACACCAATCTCCACTGACATCAGTCCAACTCATCCGGGCTTTTTTCTCTCCTGTGCTATCCCTCTACCCTTCTGAGCATGATGTCTTTCTCCAAGACCAGTCTCTTCTGGCCATGTGCTCAAAGAATGTGAGACAAAGCTTCAGAATCTTAGCCTCCAAGAAGAAACTTTGTTTCACCCTCTCCAAGACGACCTATTTGTTTTGTTGGTAGTCCATGGTATGCTCAAGACTCTTCTCTAGCACTTCAACTTGAAGGCATTGATTTTTCTGTCATCCTTAGTCATTGTCCAGCTCTCTGATGCATAGCAAGTAATTATGAAGACAATGGCCTGGGTTAAGTACATCTTAGTCTCTAGACTGACATCGTTGTTTTTCAGTACTCTGGAGAGGTCCTGACAGCAGATTTTCAAAATACATTTCCTCTTTTAATTTCCTGACTGCTGGCGCCAAGACTATAGATTGTGGATCTGAGAAAGTTGTAATTTTTAACCACCTCAGTTATTAAACACACACACACACACACACACACACACACATTGTTGTTGTGTACCATTGAGTTGGAATCGACCCATAGCTGACCCTCTGGCAGGTTTTCAGAGGCAGTTAATCTCATGGGAGGAGATTGCCCATCCTTCTTCAGCAGAGCAGCTGGTAGAATGGTGGTTTCGAACCACGTTCCTTTGCAATTGCAGCTCAGCTACTTGCCAATAGGCCACCAGGGCATATGTAAAAACAAACACGAATTAGGGGGGAAAATAGTAAATTTATAGATACATAGAGAATTATAAGACTATATAATAATGAATGACAGGTGTATTCCGAGAAAATTGATAAAACTGAGATTTATTTTTGGAATAAAAAGTTTTAAGAATGACCAAACTGAACAAAAAAATCTAGATAAAAGATGAGAAGATTCAAGTAAAAACAAAAAAAGGAAATAAAACCCAAAACACCTCACAAACCCAAAGACATAGAAATTTAATTATAATAATAAAAGAACATGAACAGCTGTATACTATGATATTTAAAAACTTAGATGATTTGAATAAATTACTCAAAAACCAAAATCTGCACTTGTGTAGAAAGAAAGGAAATGTGCATATTTCTAAAAATACAGATGGAATTGAAACTCAGTTATACTCTTCCACTACCAAATAAAGATTCTACAGATGAATTCTACCAGACTTTCACGAAACATATTACTCCTTTCTTTTAAAGTTGAATTATGAAGCATAAAAATGGCAAATCTGATCAATTTATGTTATGAACTTAATATAAATGTGATACAGACATGGGTAAGCAAAAGCAAAAGGAAAGTAAGAATAAATAAAAATAATAAAAATATATGAGTGCTAATAAAACTTCTTAGCTGGAACTAAATGTGTATTTTTTGTGTGTTCTCTTCAGCAGCACATATACTAAAAGTGGAATGATTAAAATTATGAGAAAATTAGCATTACCCCTGCACAAGTATAACACACAAATTCATAGAATTAGATGTGTATTTTTTAAAATAGTCAACATGAGTTCACATTGATAAAAAGAGTTAACATAGAAAAAAGGTGTGGGTTTTTTTTTTAAATTTTTATTATCTAAGTTGTTGCTGTTGCTGTGTGCCATAGAATTGGACCCATAGCTGACCCCCTGGTGGGTTTTCAAAGGCAATTAATTGCGCTGGGGGAGATTGCCCATCCTTCTCCAGTGGAGCAGCTGGTGGCCTTATACCACGTGTTTTAGGGATTGCAGCACAGCTTCTTGCCACTAGGTAAGTTGCTGTTGATTGCCTTCAAGTCAAGCACGAATTTAAAAAGGCCTGAAGCCACTCTACAACTGTCGATATTTGTCAAAGTTCATAGAGTTTCCAGAATCTAAGTAGGGGCAGAAAAAAAAAAATAATGTAATAAAGATTAACATGTATTTATCCTAAAGCTTCATATTATTACTATTAAGTTCATTGGATTTAAAATCACTTTACCAATGAGAAGAGTAATTCTCTAACCAACAATAACCAACTTGATCATACAATTGCTACACATTAAGTAATTAATACATCATATCAAAAGACTTTTGCTAAGGGACAGATAAGTAGTTAAAATCAACTTGAGGACGACAGATAATATTTACTTCCTATAAAACTGACAAGATTAATATCCAGATTATAGAAAATCAAGTTAAAGACAAAAAAAAATTGAAAAGTAAGCCATTCACGGGAAGAAATTCTGGATGAATTAGAAGAACACGAAAAAATGCTTTCACTTCAATTAGTGTTAAAAACTGCAAATGAAAACAAAAACCAGAGACTCTTCCACAGGTGTCAGACTTGAATAATCTAGATTTTGTTGTTGTTGTTGTGGTTAAATGTCGTTGAGTCGTAGAGGTCTCATAGTGACGCTAGAATGAAAGACCTGAACACTTGTATAACTTTCATCATTTCTCTAAGTTTGTAGAGTTTCTGGAAGCAAGCAATTTTAGAAGTGGATACTACTCCTGCTTCCCAGCCTCTTTTAATTTGGGAGCTCCACCAAACACTGTCCACTATAAGTAACCATTATTGCACTTGGCACATCAGTGTCACAGTTTATAGGATAATTTAAAATGCAGATATGTGAAATAAAATGTATAACGGAAGAAAAACAGAGAGAGACAACATTGTTTTCTTTGAAGAAGGAAGAGCATGTCACAAACCAAGATGATGGGCCTATGGTATTGTTCTTGTTAAGTGATGGATTCTTGTAGAGTATTACACATAGTAACTGAACAAATCTGAACCCTGTCCCTAGCCTGTGCCATCCTTATCACCTCCAACACTCTTGAACCCATTGCCACAGACACTGTACCTATGTTTGAGGGTCTTCCTTTCTTTCACTGATTCTTTACCTTTCCAAGCATGATAGCCTTTTCCCAAGAATGTTGCTGTT
>NW_006399762.1:31771037-31782423 GCF_000299155.1 Elephantulus edwardii
TCGATCATTCTCTCTCCAGCTCCATTTCTGTCACCGAGTCCATGTTTTCCAACTACTGAATCCTCCTCTTTGTTCCCGACTTTTGCATTCCAGTCACCCATTATTATCAATGCATCTTGGTTGCATGTTCGATCAATCTCCAATTTCCAAGAATAGCTTCTCTTAACAACATACCCAAAGTATGTGTGACAAAGTTTCACCAGCTTCTCCATCAAGGAGTATGGTTGCATTTTCTCCAAGTTATGTTGTTCTGGCAGTCCATGGGATTTTCAGCACTCTTTTTCAATATTACAGTTCAAAGGCATCAATTATTATTCTGTCATCCTTATTTGCTGTTCAGCTCCCGGATGAGTAGTAAGTGACTAGAAAGACTATAGCTTTAATCAATGACACTTTGGTCTTTAAACTGACATCATCGCTTTTCAGGACTTTGGAGAGGTCCCTGACAACAGACTTTCCCAACACTATACCTTTCTAGATCTCCTGACTGCTGGTATCAAGGGTGTTGATTGTAGATCCAAGTGACAATTTCAATTCTTTCTCCATCTTTTATGACATTTCCTGTTGGGGTTATGTTGAAGATTTTTTTTTAATTTATGTTGAGAACAAGTCATGTTGAAGGCAGAAGTCCTTAATCCTCCTTGATTGACCTCAAGTCGTCCTTGATTTCAGTAAGCAAGATTGTGTCATCTGCATGATGGAGGTTGTTGATGACTCTTCCTCCAATCCTAATACTATTTGCTTAGCATACATATTGAAAGAGTATGGAAGAAAGGGTGTAACCCTGACATGCATCTCACATCTTTCCCAATTTTAAAGAGAGAAAAAAGCAAGAAAATTCATTCTCCCTTCAACAAGTTGGATTGACCCAGTGACCTGCAGCAGTAGGCATAAGTACGTCAAAGATGATAAGGCTAGACTAGGATAGCAAAGGCTTCAGATTTGTTGTTGAGAGGGTCACTAGGAGTTGTACTCAATTGCATGGTACATAACAACAACTGGATTATTCAGAAAAGAATAGCCCAGATGCCATTTTAATTTTACTTCAGGGATATTAGTTTTGATATTTTAACCACAAAGCTGTAAGACATTAAGTGTATATTCCTTTAAACCACTGAAATTGTGGCTATTTTTATAGTAGCAACAGGGAGGCATGTGAAAGGAAAATTAGTGAATGACCCTAGTTATCTGAATACAGACCAAGGTAACTCATGTTCGAAACACAAAAGAAATACTATGTTTTCATATAAATAGCATGTACACTATATGATTTTTTAAAAAACTGCACAGTTTTTCTCATATGTTAATTTCCTGCATGAATGATGAAAATTATATGAGAGTGTAGCATTATTTTCATGAGTTCATTATATGCAAAAACCCAGTGTATATGAGAATATTCATTATAAAACTTTTGTGAGTGTGATTTTTAACAGTATTGGAGGCAATCTAATTGTCTATCACTTGTTGTCTATCACTTGTGTGCTGCGGAATAAACTGTGACTCATAGTGACACTATGAACAGTAAGTAGTTCTGAACCCTGCCCTATTCTGAGTCAATCTCAGCACATTTCATGTTGATGAGATGTTAACCCATCTCACAAAGGGTCTTCCTCTCTAGCACTCCATCTTCCATGGATGGTGTTCTTCTTCAAGGCCTGGTCTCTCCTAGCAACATTTCCAAGTATGTGAGACTTAATTTCAAAATCCTTACCTCCAAGGAGAAACCTGGTTTAATTTCCTGCATGACACACCTGTTTGTTCTCTTGACAGTCTATGGTATCTTCTATATTCTTCTCCTCAAACACAACTCAAAGGCATCAATTCTTATGTCTTCCTTAGTCATTGTCCAGCTCTCTGATGCATAGCAAGCACTTAGAACATCATAGTTTGTATCAGACATACCTTAGTATCTAGACTGACATCATTGCTTTTTAGCACTCTAGAGAGGTTCCTGACAGCAGACTTTCCTACAGTAACTATTCTTGATTTCTGGACTGCTGGTGCCAAGTGTTGATTGTGGATCTGAGCGAGATGAAGTTGTAAACAACGTCAGTCTTTTCATCATCTATCATGATCCTGCCAATTCGCCTCATTGTGAGAATCTTTGTTTTTTTGGTGTTGAGATGCAATTTACATTGAAGACCACAGTCCTTTTGAAGCCAATGCTTCAAGTCTTCCTTAGTCTTGGCAAGCAAGGTTGTGCCATCTGCGTACTGCAGGTTGTTAATGAATCTTCCTCCAATCCTGATGCTACATTCTTCTTTATAATGTCCAATCTCTCAAATAATCTGTTCCAAATACAGGTTGAAAAAGAATGGATAAAGGATACATCCCTTACACATATTTTTCTTTATTTTGAACCATCCAGTATTCAGACAACAGCTTTCTGGTCTAGGCATAGGTTTTACATGAGCACAAATCATGTTTTCTGGGATTTTCATTCTTCTTTCTCAGTGTTAGCCTAAATTTGTTGTGATCCACACAGTCAAACATTTTAATGAGTGTATAAGTAGATATACTAGGTTGCATTTAAAAGATAAGAACTAGAAAGCATATAATGACATGAAAAGGTCTTAATAGGGTCATGAACATTAAAACACATACATATATGTATACAAAATCAGTACACCATTTTCAAGAATCAATGAAGATCCAAGGCAAAATTTCAGTTTAAGTAGTGTCCATGATATGAGGAAGGAGTTACTGTGTATTGTTAATTACAAATTATAGTGATCCTATCAGACAAAAGAGAACTGCTCCATAGGGTTCCCAAGGCTGTAATCTTTACAGATCAGACTTCCAGGTGTTTTCCTCCCATAAAACTGTCAGTGAATTCAAACAGTAGACCTCTAGGTTGGCAACCCATTGTTGAATTATTGCACCATTAGGGCTCCTTTGAAGAAGGTACAGCAAGTGATAATTCTCCAAAAGAAAAGGAATAAAATATAAAATAAAAGAAATTAAAACACTTGCTGCAGAGGGTCAAGGACTGCAGCCTCCAATATGGATTGAGGCTCAATATCAAAAAGACAAAATGACTTGTAGTTTGTTTGCTATGAACCATCTTTCTGGGGCATTTCACTCTGTCACAAAAAATTCTACCCCAACCTCACTGCCACCAAACACACTTGGAAACCAAACAATATGGGGTCAAGATTGGTGGACGATTTATCAACAACCTGCGTTATGCGGATGACAAAACCCTGCTTGCTGAAACTGAAGACGAACTAAAGCGCCTGCTGCAGAGTGTCAAGGACTGTAGCCTACAATATGGATTGAGGCTCAATTTCAAGAAGACAAAGATTCTCACCACTGGACCAATTGGCAGCATCAGGATGGATGGTGAACAGATTGAGATTGTACACAGCTTAAGTTTGCTTGCCTCCATAGTCAACAGTCTTGGCACCAGCAGCCAGGCAATTAAAAGGCACATTGCCATGGGGAAATCTGCTGCTAGGGACCTCTCCAAAGTACTGAAGAGCAATGGTGTCTCTCTGGAGACTAAGGTGCGTCTGATACAGGCCATGGTCTTCGCAATCACTTGTTATGCATCAGAGAGTTGGACAATGACCAAGGAGGATAGAAGGAGAATTGATGCCTTTGAGCTGTGGTGCTGGAGGACAGTATTGAGAATACCATGGACTGCTAGGAAAACAAACAGATTTGTCCTGCAAAGGGTTAAACCGGGTGGCTCCTTGGAGGCAAAGATTCTGAGGCTCCGTCTAACATACTTTGGACATGTTGTGAAGAGGGACCGGTCCCTGGAGAGGGATATCATGCTTGGGAGGGTGGAGGGACATCGCAGGAGGGGAAGGCCCTCTATGAGGTGGATTGATTCAGTGACTGGGATAATTGGGATGGGAGTGTCAGAGACAGTGTGATTGGCACAGGACAGAGCAGAGTTTAGGGCTGTTGTACATAGGATCACTATGAGTCGCAAGCGACTCGACGGCACATAACAACAACAACAACAACAAAGCAAGAACTGAAAGACAACATTTTTCCCTGTCCCACTCCAACCTTCAGGAAATACTCATTTACCATTTATAGTGTGCTTGAATATTTTGTGTGTTGGAGATAATATAGGGAGTAAAATAGGCACAGTCTCACTCTCAGGGCACAAACATTTCATTTGGGCAAAGTGTCCTAAGATTTATAGACTTTTGTTTAATCATATTTTTTATAAGTCAAAACCTACATAAGAGTTACACCTTGCATATATCTCAGTTGTTGTTGTTATGTGCCATCAAGTCACCTGCGACCCTATGCACAACAGCCCTAAATCCTGCCGTATCCTGTGCGTGCCAGTCTGTCTCCGACACATTCACCCCCACTACTCCAGTCACTGAATCAATCCACTTCATGGAGGGTCTTATCTCAGTACTAAAGACTTTGTTTTTGGTGTTTTTGTTTTTTTTTTTTTACTGAAGGAAACATTAATGACTCTCTAGCCTCCTCTCGGAAGGTCCTTTCTAATTATGTTGATTATTAGGTCCCTGAAGCACTTGCTGCAGAGGGTCAAGGACTGCAGCCTCCAATATGGATTGAGGCTCAATATCAAGAAGACATAGATTCTCACCACTGGGCCAATTGGCAGCGTCAGGATGGATGGTGAAGAGATTGAGATTGTTCATAGCTTTCGTTTGCTTGCCTCCATAGTCAACAGTCTTGGCACCAGCAGCCAGGCAATTAAAAGGCACATTGCCATGGGGAAATCTGCTGCTAGGGACCTCTCCAAAGTACTGAAGAGCAATGGTGTCTCTCTGGAGACTAAGGTGCATCTGATACAGGCCATGGTCTTTGCAATCACTTGTTATGCATCAGAGAGCTGGACAATGACTAAGGAGGATAGAAGGAGAATTGATGCCTTTGAGCTGTGGTGTTGGAGAAGAGTATTGAGGGTACCATTGCCTGCTAAGAAAACAAACAGATTCATCTTGGAAAGGGTCAAACCAGTGGCTCCTTGGAGACAGGGATTCTGAGGCTCTGTCTAACATACTTTGGACATGTTGTAAGGAGGGACCGGTCCTTTGAGAGGGACATAATGCTTGGTAGGGTGGAGGGACAGCACAGGAGGGGAAGGCCCTCTATGAGGTGGATTGATTCAGTGACTGGGGCAATTGGGGTGGGCATATCAGAGATGGTTTGATTGGCACAGGACAGAGCAGAGTTTAGGGATGTTGTACATATGGTCACTATGAGTTGCAAGCAACTCGACGGCACATAACAACAACAACAACAAATCAGAGAAGATTATTAAACTCTCTTTTACTCCAATTTCTCTAGTTTTCATTCTTTGTTCAAATATATAATTTTATAGAAATGTTACAGAAGGCACCATGTTGTTATTATGTGTCATCCAGTTTACCACAACTCATAATGACCTTATGAACAATGGTTCTGAATTTTGCCCTATTCTGAGCCAACCTCAGTCTCTGACACGCCTTATCCCATTCCCACAGTCACTGTGAATCCCTCTTATTCAGTCTTCTTCTTCTGTGCTGACTCTCTACCCTTCCAAGAATGATACCCTTCTCCAAGGACTGGTCCCTCATGGCAATATGCCCAAAGTGTGTGAGATGGAGCTTCAAAATTCTTGCCTCCAGAGAGCAACTTGGTTACACCCTCTCCAGGATAGACCTATTTTTTCTCGTGGTAGTCTATAGTATGTTCTTCTCCAGCATCACAAATCAAAGACACTGATTATTCTTCTGCCATCCGTATTCATTGTCTAGCTCTTAGATGCATAGCAAGCATTTGAGAGAACCTTGACCTAGATCAGGCACATCTTAGTCTGTAAAATGACATCATTGCTCTTTAGCATTCTGGAGAGATGTTTCACAGTAGATTTCCCAGTGCAATCCATCTTTCCTGACTCCTGGTGCTAAGGGTGGTTATTGTGGATCCAAGCAAGATTAAATCATTAACAATCTCAATTCTTTCTCCACCTATCAGGTACTGCCTAGTGGCACAGTGTTGAGAATCTTTGTTTTCTTGATGTTGAGATGCAATCGATGTTCAATGCTTCAGTCTTTGACACTCTGCAGCAAATGCTTCAGGGCATCCTCAGTACTGATGATCAAGACTGTGTCGTTTACGTAATGCAGGTTGTCAATGAGTCTTCCTCCAATCCTGATGCCACATTCTTCTTCATAAAGTGCAGCCTCCTGAATTATCTGTTTCTCATATAGATTGAAAAGGTATGGAGAAAGGATGCATCTCTGACACACTCCTTTATTTTAAAACCACCATGCAGTGGTTCCTTGCCTTGTTAAGACAGCAGTTCTCTGGTCTAGATACAGATTTTACATGTGCACAATCAGGCTTTCTGGGATTCCTATTCTTCTCAATGCTAGCCACAATCTTTTGTGATCCACACAGCCAATTTTTTTTTTCACAGTCTATAAAATACAAATAGACATCCTTCTGGTACTGATTACTTTCACTTATGATCCAGCTGACATCAGCAATGATATATATTATATCCCTAGTGCCACAGTGAAAGTTCTTCTTACTTACTTTGGGTATATTTTCAGTAGGAACCAATTATTGGAGAGAGACATCATGATGGGAAAGGTGGAGGGTCACTGAAAGAGAGGAAGATCCACAAAAAGATAGATTGACACAGTGACTGTAACAAAGGGCTAAAGCATATCAGAGAGTATGAGGCTTGTGCAGGATTCAGATCTGTCCTTTACAGGGTCATTATGACCTGTACTGGACTCAACAGCACCTAAAAACAAGAGCTTTCTTATTTTTTAAGTGAGGCTTTATTTTAAGTTTATAAAGAACTTGGATTTCCATTCATTAACTGTTGCATATTTTCTTCCCTATCCTCCCTCCTCACAAGTTTGCTTTTTTCTTAGGAAAAAAAGTTCTTTCATTTTTATACAGTTCTGCTGACCCCAGACCACTTTATTATGCAGCTCATATTCTGGACTTTTGTCATACCAATAGTACATAATCATATATTCCTTTTATACAGTTCTCTCCCTCATCTGTTTCAATGCCATGTACAATATTTATCCCCTCTTTTCTTAGTTTTCCCCCAAATTCCCTGTCAGTCCTGTTTTATAACAGTGGCATTATATAGTATTTGTCCTTTTGTGACTGAGATATTTTGCTCAGCATAATGTCCTCCATGGTCACCCATTTTGTATAATATTTCATGAGTACCATTTTTTTCAGAGCTGCATATATTACATTGTGTGAATATACTACAGCTTCTCTATCCATTTATTTGTTGATGGGCACTTGGGTTGTTTCCAACTCTTTATTACGGTGAACAAAGCAGCAATAAACACGGATGTGCCTATATCTGCTTGGTTGGCAGTTATGGTTTCTTTAGGGTATATTCCCAGTAGTGCAATTGCTGAGTCACAAGGTATTTCTAGTGCCAACTTTTTGAGAAAGCATCATACTGCCTTCCATAGTGGTTGCACCATTTTACACTCCCACCAACAGGGAATAAGGGTTCCAGTTTATCCACAACCTTGCCAACATTTGTTATTTGCTGCTCTGTTAAACTTTGCTATTCTTACTGGGGTGGTATGATATCTCATAGTTGTTTTGATTTGCATGTCACTTAGAGTTAGAGATTTTAAACATTACATCATGTGTTTGTTTGATATCTGAATATCTTCTTTGGTGAAGTATCCGTTCATATCCTGTGCCCATTTTGCAATTGGGTTGTTTATCTTGTTGAGGTGCTGGGGTACCCCACTCTATAGATTCTAGATATAAGTCCCTTATCAGACATGTCATCACCTAATATTCTTTCCCAGTCCGAGGCTTCCCAATTTACCCTATTGGAGAAGTTTTTGGATGTGCATCGGGATTTCTTAGAAGATCCCATTCATTGATTTTATTCTACCCTGGTTGTAGGTTTCTCAGGGTGTTTGGGAGACTGTTCATATTGTGGATTAGTGCTTCTAGGGTTCTTCCAAGCTTTTCTGCAATGAAGTTTATAGTCCTTGGATTTAGTTCTAGGTCCTTGATCCACTTTGAGTTGGTTTTTGTGCATGGTGTGAGGTGTGGATCTTGTTTGAGTTTTCTGCAGGTAGTTTTCCAGTTTTGCCAACACCAACTTTTAAAAAAAGATGTTGTTTCCCCACTTAACTGATTTCATCTCCTTGTCAAAAATTAGTTGGCCATAAGTGGATGGGCTGATTTCTGGATTCTCAATTCTATTCCATTAATCTATGTGTTTGTCTGTCTTGACCACCATGACAGTGTAGTAACATTTGAAATCAGGAAGTGAGATGACTTCTACCTTGTTTCTCTTTTTAAGGAGTGCTTTGATCATCCAGGGTCTCGTTCCATTCCAAATGAAATTGGAGATTGTCTTTTCCATATCGTTGAAGAATGGTACTGCAGTAGGAATTTCATTTTTACAATATTGAGGCTTCCTATCCATGAGTAAGATACATTCTTCAATTTCTCCAGGTCTCTTTTTGTTTCCTGTGGTAATATTCTTTGAATAGATCCTTTTCATTTCTTGTTAGATTTACTTCCATGTATTTAATTTTGTAATTAGCTATTGTGATAGGTATTGTTTTTCTTAGATCCAAATCTATATTCTCTTTGTTACTGTAGAGAAATCCAATGGATTTTTGTATGTTGATCTTGTACCCTGCCACTTTGCTGAACTGGTCAACTATGTCCAATAGTTTTCTTGTTAATTCTCTGTGGTTTTCGAAGTATTCTATCATATCATCTGCATATATAGATAATTTTACCTCTTCTTTGCCAGTTTGGATATCTCTAATTTCCTTCTCTTGTCTTATTGCTAACATTAAGATTTCTAATACAATATTGAATAGGAGAGGTGATAGTGGTCATCCTTGCCTTGTTCCTGTTCTCAAGGGGAATGTCTTTAACTTCTCTCCATTGAAAACAACATTCCCTCTCAGGTTTGCATATATTCATTTTACTGTGTTGAGGAAATTCCCTTCTATTCCTATTTTGTTGAATGTTTTAATCAGGAAAGGGTGTTGGATTTTGTCAAAGGTCTTTTTTGTATCACCAGACAGGATCATCTGATTTTTGTTCTTTGCTTTGTTAATGTGATGAATTATACTGATTGGTTTTTCTTATGTAGAACCATTCTTGCATACCTGTTATGAATCCAATTTGGTCAAGGTGAATTAATTTTTTTTTACATATCATCGGATTCTATTGGCCACGTTCATGAGAGATATGAGCCTATAGTTTTCTGTTTTGGTGGTGTCTTTACCTAGCTTTGGTATCAAGGATATGTTTGCTTCATGGAATGAGTCTAGAAGAATTCTCTCTTCTTCTATTTTCTTAATTAGTTTCTGTATAATTGGTGACAGTGTTTCTCTGAATATAAAATTCACTTGTAAAACTGTCTGGTCCAGGGCTATTTCGGCTGAAAGTCATTTTATTATCTTTCAATTTCTTCTTTTGTAATGGGTTTGCTCAGGTATTCAATTTCAGTTTGTGTTAGTTTAGGTAGGTTGTGATTTTCTAAGTATTTTTCTATTTCCTCTAGGTGTTCGTATTTTTTTGAGTATAGTTTTTTATAACATTCCATTGTGTATTGAAGTCTCCAACTACTATAGTAGTGTTTTCTATTTCTTTTTCCAGGTTTGTTAATTTTTGTTTTATATATTTTGATGCTCTTTCATTTAGTGCATATATATTTAGCTTTCTTATTTGTAAGAGGAAAGAGAAATTGTACAAATTGTTGTTGATATCAGGTATTATCAAATTGACTGTGATTTTTAGCTAACATATGTATAACTCAACAAAACACTCCCCAATCCCATGCCATCCCTGTACTTACTTTTTTTGCTTATGCCTATTTGTGTGTCCTTTGTCTTTATCTTGTTGAGTGTCTCCCTCTTCTTTACCAATTAGGATGTCTTCCTGCAGAGACTAGCATCTCTTGAGAAGTTTACTGAAATTTGCAAGATAAAATGTAACCATTATTATCTCTAAGAAACAGTGTGCATGCACTTCTTCCAAGACAAATGCTCTTGTCCTTTTTTTTTAACCTTTGTCTCAAGTTTTTACTCATTTTTTAAAAAAGATGTTTTTCATTGTTACACATTTTCTTCTCTCCTCCCTTTCCTTCCTTTCTTTGCCTTCTTCAAAATGTATCTCTTGTTCCAGATTGTTGTCATATGTATAATGCCTAACTAAATACTTCTAATAGACAGTTCTTCCCCTCTGTGATCAATTGCAGTGTTCATTTTCTATCTTTCCCCATTCTTTCTCCAACCACCACTATTTCTGTCCTATTTTATAACAATGGTGCTATACAGTATTTGTCCTTTTTTGACTGATATATTTCACTTAGTATAATGTTCTCTAGTAGCCAGGAAATTAAAAAACGTATTGCGATGGGACCTCTCTAAAGTACTCAAGAGCAGTGGTGTCTCTCTGGAGACTAAGGTGCGCCCGATACAGGCCATGGTTTTTGCAATCGCTTGTTATGCATCAGAGAGTTGGACAATGACTAGGGAGGATAGAAGGAGAATTGATGCCTTTGAGCTGTGGTGCTGGAGAAGAGTATTGAATGTACCATGGACTGCCAAGAAAACAAACAGATTCATCCTAGAGAGGGTTAAACCAGGCTACTCCTTGGAGGCAAGGATTCTGGGGCTTCGCCTGACATACTTTGGACATGTTGTAAGGAGAGACAGGTCTTTAGAGAGGGACATCATGCTGGGTAGAGTAGAGGGACAGCGCAGGAGGGGAAGACCCTCTATGAGGTGGATTGATTCAGTGACTGGTGTAATGGGATGGGTGTGTCAGAGGCAATGAGATTGGCACAAGATAGAGCAGGGTTTAGGGGTGTTGTACATAGGGTCGCTATGAGTCGCAAAGGACTCATCACAGCTCAAATGCATTAGTTCTTCTTCTGTTATCCTTATACGTTGTCCTGCTTTCAGATGCATATCAAATGATTGAAAAGACTATGGCCTGACTCAACGGCACATAACAACAACAACAACAGGACATTATATCATGGACTATATTGTGTAATGTTTTACAAGTTCATGTTTATTGCAGTTGTTCTTTTGGTATAGTTGATATTCTTCACAAACAAACAAATAAACCCCCCAAAGCACCAGTAATTCAAGTGTTGTCATTCTTATTTGGTTTTCCTTATGCAGTGTTTACCTTTCACATGTATATGAGGCTTTTGAAACATACTCCCATCACAATAGCTGATCACACTCATCACAATAGCTAATCACAAGATTAAATATTTGGGAATAAATTTTACTAGAAACACAAAAGACCTATTCAAAGAAAATTACAAACCATTACTATAAGAAACAATAAGAGACCTGGAGAAGTGGAAGAATATGCCATGCTCTTGGATAGGAAGACCCGATATGGTGAAAATGACAAT
>NW_006399762.1:31784339-31794182 GCF_000299155.1 Elephantulus edwardii
TAGAAAAAAAAAGATAGTGTGATATGTGTACAGTGACAGACATATAGATAAATAGAATAGAATTGGGAACCCAGAAATCAGCTCATCTACCTATGGTCAACTGATTTTTTACAAGGAGATGAAATCAGTTGAGTGAGGAAATGACAGCCTCTTTAATAAATGGTGCTGAAAATTGTAAACCATCTGTAGAAAACTCAAAACTCACACCTCACACTACGCACAAAACCAACTCAAAGTGGATCAAGGACCTAGAATTAAAACCAAGAACAACAAATTCCATCAGAGAAAAGCTTGGAAAAACTCTAGAAGTCCTAATCCACAACATAACCAGTCTCCCAAGCATTTTGAAAAACCTACAACCAGGATGGGATAAAATAGATGAATGGGACCTTCTAAGAATCAGATCGCTATGTACATCCAAAAACTTCACCAACAGGGTAAAAAGGGAAGCCACAGACTGGGAAAAATATTTGGTGATGACATGTCTGATAAGGGACTTATATCTAGAATTTATAGAGTACCCCAGCCCAGCACCTCAACAAGATAAGCAACCCAATTGCAAAATGGGCACAAGATATGAACAAACATTTCACCAAAGAAGACATTCACAGGTGAACAAACACATTAAGAAATGTTCAAAATCCCTAGCTCTAAGAGAGATGCAAATCAAAACAACTCTGAGCTCAACCCAGTAACTATAGCAAAGTTCAACAAAGCAGCAAATAACAAATGCTGTCAAAGTTGTGGAGAAACTGGAACCCTTAATCCCTGCTGGTGAGAGTGTAAAATGGTGCAACCACTAAGGGTAGTAGTATGCCACTTTTTCAAAAAGTTGGAAATAGAAATACCATTTGACCCAGCAATTGCACTATTAGGAATATACCCTAAAGAAACTAGAACAGCCATTCAAGGAGATATATGCACATCTATATTTATTACTGCTTTGTTCACAATAGCAAAGAGATGGAAACAATCCAAGTGCCAATGAAAAATGAAAGCATATACAAGCTGTGGTTTATTCACACAATGGAGTACTATGCAGCACTGAAAACCTTGGAACTTATGAAATATTATACAAAATGGGTGACCCTGGAAGACATTATGCTGAGTTAAATACTTCAGTCACAAAAGGACAAATATTGCCTAATACCACCTTTATAAAACAGGACTGACAGGCAAGTTGTCAGGGAAACTAATTAAAGAGGGGATAAATAATGAACACTGCATTAAAGCAGATGAGGGAAAGAACTATCTGAAAGAAAAATATGATTATTTATATGACAATAGTCCAGAATAAGAGGTATGTGGCAAAGTGGACTGGTTATAGGGGGAGGGAGAAAATTGTGCAGCAATGAAATAATCTTTTTTTTTAAAGAGAAACTCTAACTGGGGGCCAGTAGGATGAAAAATATGCAACAGCGAATTAATGGAAATCCAGGTTTTCTGTAAACTTTCATTAAAATATCAATTAAAAATAAAATTTAAAAGAAACAAAAAATCAGAAAGAGTTGCAACCTATGTTGCATATGCCTGTCAACCAATTCATGTTTACAATTTTTTTTGGAAAGAAAAATACTGAGACTTGGGTCAGGAACTCCTTAGTCCACTTAAGTGACATACTTAAACTATTGGCATCAGACTTGTCTATTGCAATACATTATTTATTTACCACTGCATCAACTTTCCTTCTATCCTCCCTTGTCATTGTCCAGCTCTCTGATGCATAGCAAGTAATTGCGAAGACCATGGTCTGTATTAGACACACCTTAGTCTTTAGGCTGACATCATTGCTCTTCAGTACTTTGGAGAGGTCTCTGACAGCAGACTTTCTCAATGCAAAACAAAGCAACAACCTTTATAGCATTCTGTACTTCTCAGCCGTCTAATGTTAGCAAAGATATTTTTTGTTTCATGTGATTTTTGGAATCCAGCTTGAATTTCTGGATGTTTCCTGTACATGCAGTGCTCCAGTAATTTTGGGGGAGGGGTGTTTGTTCATTTATTTCTTTTTAAATTACTTCCAGATTTTTATTTATAGGTGATCTTGTTAGATAATTTCTGCATACTATTGGATCACGCTAGGGAAAGGCACCAATAAGGATCCTTTTTCATTAGTTGACTAGTCATTTGTCTTCCAAATATCTCGGTATATTTGGAACATGCCAAATATCTTTAGCATTTCCAAAACAGCCTCCATTTGTTGAAATAACTCAACTACAATGCAATAAAATGTTGGTATCTTTGTTTTTCCCAATGCTGTCAGTGTGTCTTGTAGTTCTTCTTTCACTACTGCTTGTTCTTGCTTATATGTTGCTTCATGAAATGGTTGAGCATTGAGTGATTCTTTTGGTACAGTAATTGTGTTCTCTCCATGTGCTGTTCAATATTTTCTTCAAAGAATACTCAACTTCATAGCTTGATTTTTTTTCTTTCAGTTTTTTCTCAACTTGAGAAATGCTAAACTTGTTTTTCTGTTTTGCTTTTCTAACTTTTTACACATTCATTATAATATTTGGTCTTCTCAAGCTGCCCTTTGAAGTCCTCTGTTCATTGTTCTCAATTCGTCATTTCTTCCATTTACTTTAGCTTTTACTTTGTCTCAGAGTCTGAGTCTAAAGTTTCAGAGTCTCTTCTGACATCTATATTGGTGGTTTTTTTTTCTTTCTGATCTTTTTAACAAAATTTTGGTTTCTTCCTCTATAATGCCGTTAATGTTATTCCACAACTTATCTGATCCTTGGTGATTAGGGTTCAGAATATTAAATATATTCAGTAAATAAGCTCTAATTTTAGTGGAATTTACTTAAGATCATATTTTGCCTTTAATGGATTTGTTTTCACTTTCTTCAGCTTCATTATGAACTTGTATATGAGCAACTGAACGTCTGTCCCACAGTTAACTATATTTTAACTGCTGATATTGAGATATTTCTTTCCACAGATTTAGTTGCTTTGATTATTTTGTAGTTCATTCAGGAATATTGTTGCCATTTAAGTTATTTGCATTGGGTAAGTTGATTGTACAATCATGTAATCTTATGTCTCCTTTAAGCACCAATTCTCCCTATCTGTTTCCAACTTTTACATTCTAATCACCAAATATTATCAATGCATCTTGAATGCATGTTTGATCATTTCAGACTGCTGTACTTGGTAGATTATTATTTGATACAAATAGTAGCCATCATTAATGATTACATTTTGTTAAATAACTTTATGAATGGAGGAGGCACAAGTACCACACAATGAAGAAAAAAAAATGAAGTGCAGCCCTGCCTTTGAAAATAATTTTTAAATACATTCAAACCAATGAACACTTTTCCTCTTTTTGATAAAATCATTTGACAATGGGGCAAAGATCAATCGGAAGAGAATTTAAGAAGATAAATTGATGAATAAGTGAAGCCCAGAGCCAGTCTCTAGTCCAGTAATTACAGTTCCTATCTGACCTAGCCTTGCTTCCCTAGCAAAAACACAAAAAACAAACAAGGAAGCAACTCAGCAAAGACTTCCATGAAGGCGTTTTCTTTGGGAAGTGATTTCATGGGGTGTTAACTTTCTTGTACTTCCAAGCTGTGCTTGCTTTAATACCTAGGGGGGTCTCTTTAAACACTGCTTAGGAGGCATCTGACCTGCACAGCATGACTTGAGTTGATAATTACCTAATCATAGGTTTCCTTTTCTTTCTCCCCCCACAGTGTTCTTAAGAAGTTAACAAAAGGGTTGCTAATGGAGTATTATCTCCCTTGTACTTCTAGGCTGCTTATGTGTGAGGGTCTGGTGGTCCTTGTATGAGTCAGATGAATTCAGAGCATATATGTGGTATTTGGAATAGCTAAGGAAATTTGTCAGCAAGAATTGTCCTAGCAGAAATAGTTACTTCAGTAAAGGCTAGAGTGAAAGATATGCTGAAGGAAGATTACAAATTAACTTCCATAGGCAGGCATAATATACATCCTTCTTTTAAAACTCTTCCTAAATATAGCCTTCAATCTTGCATACAAGTGTTGTAACACTCTTATTCTGTCACAGAACCACAGAACATTAGAACAGAAAAGAACTCAGGAATATTTCCCTTCACCCTTGTCACCTGCAATATGAGTTGTTCACATTTAACTAGTCCCAGTCTACTGTGATAATCTATTGGTAAATGAAGTCTTCATTTCCTCCTTCTTCTGTTATTTAACTGTGTGAATCAAAATATGGTGAGCATGGAGAAGAATGGGATTCTGGTATAAGAGTTAGCTCAAACATATTGTTCAATAATCATTAAAATATATAGCTATTCCTTTTTATTTAGAGCGTAATTGCTTTGGCAAACAGTCACGGATTCATTTGCAAGGATTAAGAGAATATTTGTCATACATTCCATTCTCGAATTGAAATCCCAAGGTCATTTACCAGAGTCTTGAACTTCCCTTTAATGTGCTCTGAATTTACATATTGCTTTAGATGTGAACACTGTAAGGGACATTGTTGTTGTTGTTATTGTTAAATGATGTCAGGTTGAGCCTTTACTCATAGAGATCCTATGAACAAAAGACCTGAATTCCTGTTTTATAACTATCTTCGTTTCTCTACATTCATAGAGTTTCCAGAGGCATGTTGTTTAGGAAGTGAGTGTCACTCCTGCTTCCAAGCCTTTCTCAATCTGGAAGCTCCACCAAACACTGTCCACTATGTATAATCATTACGGCATTTGACACATCCGTGGCATAGTGTTCAGTATCACAACAACCACAAGGTATTTTAGTACAGCAAATTGACAGACCAGTGCTGTACCACTTAGAAGAATATCCATCTCAAACACAGCAGGCCTGAGGGCTGCAGGCTGAAAGGCCCAACCACCTTTTAAATACAAGCCCCACTCACCAGGTCCTGGTAGACTCTAGAGAACTAGCTAACTCATTGTTAGCTAAATTCAGCTAATCCATGCAGTTCAAACATGACTGTGAATGAAAACAAATAAACAACAGCAACAGAAAACCAAACCAGTCCATACTGGACCCTCTCCAAAACAAAAGAAACCACCTTCCAGAATCCAACCACTTCACACATGAGCCTCCAAACTGGAGATTTAGTTAGGGCCCAATTAACTTTTAAATACAAAGCAGGGACCATTACTAGCTCTTAATTTGATTCAGGTAGCACTTAGTAGGCTCCATGTCTATATTATCCTATGAATACATTCTTTAGAATATATACCTAAGAGTGAAAATTTTAGATCAAATGGTATTTCCATTTTCAAGTTCTTTAAGAAAGTGTCAAACTGGTTCTCATAGTGGTTGTAGCATTTTACATTACCACAAGCAGTGTAAGATGTTTATTTCAACCTCTTTATACCCTCATCAGCATTTGATGTTTATTGTTTTTTAAACTTTGCTGTTCTTGCTGATGTGAGATGATCTTTTATTGTTGTTTTTGATTTGTGATACTGGAGAAGAGTATTAGACTGCTACAAAAACAATCAGAGATTGCTCCTTGGAGGCAGAATTTTTTAATTTTTTTTTTGGTGGAGGTGCCGGGGATTGAACCCGGGGCCTCGTGCAAGAATTTTTAAACTCTGTCTCATATACTTCGATCTTGGTAGAAAGCAGAGTACCAGAAGGATATTTATCTGTGTTTCATCAAACACACAAAGACATTTGACTCTGTGGATCACTATATTTTGTGGATAACCTTGAGGAGAATGGTAATTCAAAAACACTTGACTGTGCTATGTGAAACCTATACTTGGACCAGGAGTCAGTCCTCAGAACAGAGCAAAGAAACACCGCATGGTTCAAATTCAGGAACAGAGTGCATCAGAGGTGTGCCCTGTCTCCACACCTTTTCAGTGTATATGCAGAACAGATCATTTGGGAGGCTGGGCTTTATAAGAAGGAATGTGGGATCAGGATTGGAGGAAGACTTATTAACAACTTATGATATGCATGCAGATGACACAATCTTATCTCGCTTGCTGAACCTAAAAAGGACCTGAAACACTAGCTTCAGAAGGTCAAGGACTGTAGTCTCCAACATGAATTGAAGCTCAACCTCAGGAAAACAAAGTTTCTCACCACTAGGCCAATTGTAGCACCATGATGGGTGGAGAAGAGACTGAGGTTGTTAACAGTTACAGTTTGCTCAGCTCCACAATCAACACTCTTGGTACTAGCATTCAAAAAATCAAAAGGCAAATTGCCTTGGGAGATCTGCTTCCTGGGACCTCTCTTAAGTGCTGAGAAGCAACACTGTTAGTCTAAACACTAAAGTGCACCTGATCCAGGCCATTACTAATTCACAGTTACTTGCTATGCATCAGAGAGCTAGACAACGAGTAAGGACAAAAGAAGAAGAATTGATGACTTTGAGTTTTGTGCTGGAAATGAGTCTTGAACATACCATGGAACATCAAGAAAACAAATCAGTCTGTCTTTGAGAGGGTGAAACAAAGTTTCTCCTTGGAGGCTAGGATTTTGAAGCTCTGTCTCACAGACTGTGCATATGGCCAAGAGGGACTGATTCTTGGAGAAGGACATCATTCTCAGAAGGGTAGAGGGATGATAGCACAGGTGAGAAAGACCCCAGGTAAGATGGATTGATATAGTATCTGGGCCATGGGGGTAGGTGTGTCAGAGTCAGTGAGACTGGTTTAGGACAGGGCAGGCTTCAGAGCTGTTGTACATAGAGTCGCTATGAGTAACAGGTGACTCGACAGCACATAACCTCAACAACTCACATACTTTGGGTATATCACCTGGAGGGACCAGTCCTTTCGAAAGGACATCATGGTTGAAAGAATGGAGGGTCAGCACAGAAGAGAAGACCCTGGATGAGAAGAATTGACAAAGAGACTGTGACAATGTGGTCAAGTGTGTCAGAGACACTAAGATTAGCTCAGGATAGATAGAACAAGGTTCAGAGCCATTGTTCATAGGGCAGCTATGAGTTTTAGTCAATTTAATGGCAGATAGCAATAATAACAATATTCAGGAAGTAACATATAATCAAGAACTAATGATACTGAAGGAAGAGGGCCAACGTCTATGGAGACATTGACAAAAAATAAGGCCCCAGGAATTGATGGAATGCCAATTGAGGTCTTTCAGCAAACAGGTACAGCCTTGAAAATGCTCACTAGTCTATTCCAAGATATGAAAAAGATGGTTACTTGGTCAATCTAATGGAAAAGATCAATATTTATTTTGTTTCCCAAAAAGGTGATCCATTGGAGTGGGGAAAATATTTAACAATACCTCTACTATCACATGAAAATTAAATCTTGTTGAAGATTACTTTTGAAAAATAGTTGAAAGATTTTGCAGCTTCCAGATATTAATACTTGTTTTAGAAGAGGGTGGTATGAGAGATATCATTGCTGATTTTAGATGCATCTTGGCTGAAAGTAGAGAATACTTTAAGGAAGTTTACTTGTGCATTAATATATGCAAAGGCTTTTGAATATGTGGATCATAATAAATTATAGATAACATTTGGAAGAATGGAAATCATAGAACACTTAATTTTCCTTATGAGAAATCTACACATAGACCAAGAAGAACAAACAAGTAAACACAGGGACGTCTAAAAGTGGAGAAAATGTGCTTCAGGATTGTCTCCTTTTTCTATACTGATTCTATACTATGTACTTACTGGGCTGTACTATATGAAGAAGATTGTGATATCAACTTTGTAGGAATACTCAACAGTCTGCATTATGCAGATGACACAATCTTACAGAAAGTAAAGACTTGAAGCATTTAGTGCAAAGATAAAAGATGACAGTCTTCAATGAAGATTACATTTCAACATCAAGGAAATAGAACTTCTCAATACTGTTTCAATGGGCAAAATCATTACAGATGGAGAAAAGATTGACATTTTCAATGATTTTATTTTACTTGGATTCACAATCAACACTCAATGACTGTTAGTTGTTAGGTGCTGTTGAGTTGAGTGTAACCCCATAGTGACCCCATGATCAACAATCTTAATGCTGTTCTAACCTGTGCTGTCCTCACATTTCCTGACACCTTCGCATCAATTGCAGCAGTCACTGTCTCAATCCATTTAGGTGAAGGTCTTCCTCTTTCATTGATCCTTCATCTTTCCAAGCATGATGTCCCTCTTCAAGGAATAGCCTCTCCTAGCCCCATGACTAAAGGATGTGAGAAGCTTTATCATCTTTGCCTCAAAGACTTTCTCCAAGACATATTTGTTCTTTTGGCAACCCATGAGATGTTCAGTACTCTTATCCAACACCACAGTTCAAAGGCATCAATTTTTATTCTGTCATCCTTAATCGTTGTTCAGCTCTCAGATGTATGGTAAATATTGGAAAGATCATGGCCTGAATCAGACTCACCTTAGCCCTCAAACTGACATCATTGCTTTTAAATAATTTGAAGAAGTCCTCAACTGAGTACTTTCCCAGTGCAAAATGTCTCCTGATTCCCTAACTGCTGGTATCAAGTTTGTGCATTCAAGTAAGAGGAGATTGTTGACAACTTTAATCTTTTCTCCATCAATCATAATGTTGCTTATTGGTACAATGGTAAAAAATTTTGTTTTCTTGACATTGAGATGCAATACATATTGGAAACTATATCCTTTGGTGTTCAATGTTTCAAGCAAATGAATTTACACTCAATGGTGGTGGGTGATAAAAGTAAGAGATGGGCTGCATTGGGGAAAATATGCTGTCAATGAATTCTCCAAAGAGTTGAAAAGGAGCATTTTCAGTTTAATGACCAAGATATGCTGGATTCAAACCATGACACTTTCAATTACTTCTTATTCTTTTGAAAGTTAAACAATGAAGAATGACCAAAGAAGAACTGAAATTGAATTGTGATGTTGGGAATAGTACTGAACATCTTATGGATTGCCAAATGAACAAACCAATTTGCCTTGGAGAAAGTGTAGTCAGGACACCCCTTAGATGCAAGGATAGTGAAACTCATCTCACATACTTTAGGCATGATTTGAAAAGTGGCCATTCCTCAGAAAAAGACATCATACAGAGAAAGTTGGAGTGTCCGAGAAAGAAAAGAAGATTCTCAACAAGATGAATTGATGGTGACTGTAACAATGGGCCAGAGCATTTGAAGGTCATGATAATGTTTCATTATATATTATATCCTGTTTCAGAATAGATTTTTTTCTTTGTTATTGTTAAGGTCACTATGAGTTGTAGTCTAGATGTCACGTAACAACAATAACAACATGGAATTGCCTTAGAATTGTACATGAAAGAGGGAGTTTTGGGTAATCTGATGAAAGATTCTTTCTTTTGGAGTTTAACTTTATTGAACTTTCAGGTTGGCCATGTGTGTTTCATGGGTTCTCTTAAGAGTCATCTTTGTGGGGTGAGGTTACAATGGAGAAAAACTAGCAACTGTAGGAATAACTACAGTGAAATCTGATGTAAGAGGCTCTAAATTGGGCACATGAGGTGATTAATATTCTTACTTAGTTTTTCTACAACTTTCCCAACTAAAATAATACATTTTGCATGTTTCTCTAGGTGCCTTGTTAATCTTTTTCCCGTCATAGAACCATAAAACCTTAGAAAAGAAAATAACTTTGATTAATTTTTACAATTCTGTTATGTTATTGCTAGATGCCATTGAGTCAGGACTAACTCATGGCTGATCCTCCTTCAGATTTGTGGGGGCTATGGGCTAAGAGGGGGGTCAACACTTTAACACTTACCCCCACAATAAGGGATTTATCTTTAACTGCTCCACAAATTGCTGTGTGTCAGATACTCCTCTAAATCTGAACATTCAGATTAAGACAGACTAGGAAGAAGGATTGGCCACCCACTTCTGAAATAGCAGGCCTCTGAAAACCCTA
>NW_006399762.1:31796825-31842034 GCF_000299155.1 Elephantulus edwardii
GGTTTAGGGCTGTTGTGCATAGGGTCGCTATGAGTAGGAAACGACTCGACATCACATAACAACAACAACAACATAATCAAATGGAAGAAGATTGTCCATATTTCTTCCTTGGGGCAGCTAATGGACTCAAATCACCTGTCTTTGGGTTGGCAGTGTAATTCCCTACTTATTAAATCACCAGACCTTCTGTATCTCATTAAAGATGTGGTGGTATTGAAATAAAAGAGATTCAAGAACTATGCAAATCTCACAGCTTATCAGTGGTATAATTAAACTTGGAACCAAAGGCCTTTGCTTCTCTACATTTGGTGGCTTGAAACTTGCAATTCCTTGGAGAAAGAAAATGTGCAATAATGAATGAATAAAAATAAAAATAAAAATAATTTAAAAATGCAAAGCAAAAACTTTCCAATTCCTTAGAGTCCAGAAGTTGCTGTTTATATTACCTGCAGTCTGATCTTTGTTTTCTGAGGATAGGTTCAGTTATGCCACTTATATTTATCCACTGCTTTACATTATGTCTAATGCTTTTGTATACATTGGCTCATTTAATCTTCACAGGAACCTTATGAGGGCTGTTATTGTCACTTCAGAGACTACATGAAAGAAGTTCAGAGATTCAGCTACTTGTTTGCACATGATCTCATTTGAAAAATGAAATTCTGTCTTTATGAAAGTTAGAATTATCTATTCTGAATTCATTCCATGGAAAAATGTTTCTGAAATGATAACATAATACACATGTAAAATCATACCGTTATTGAGCTATCCTTAACATAATGTGAAAAATATATGATGCAAATATAATCATACACACACATGTACAGAAAAATTATTATTAAAAATATATTAAACTACTTATATGAGGCATATTAGTTGTTGCTAAGTGTATACGTGTATATATGTGTTGTCCTTTTTTTTATTAGTAATCAGTGTGTGTCCGATATTGTTCATGGAATTCAGGAATGAAGTTAGGTCAGCTTTCTTGTAGCCTATTATTGTATTGAAATCAACTTGATTCATTATTTGTGCCCATGGCTTGAATTAAGAATGACTACCTGTGTACTGTGATATTTAATGGAAACAAGTCATAAAAAACAGAATCACGTCAAAGAGCTAGAGTATACCTACTTTGCTCTGTAGGAAATTTTCAAAATTCCTCCTCAAAGCTGTGGAGGAAAAAGGTGAAACAATGAGTTTCTGCCTCAAGCTGAGAGTTTTCTTATTCTCTGATACCATTTTCACTTGAGTAAAACTATCTGATCTATTTCACTTAGACCAAGTTTTTAACTCTGTGCAGTTACCAGTAAAAGCATTGTCCTCATTTCTAAGTTCCATCACTTTCCACTACTCTTACAGCTTGTGGTTACCTATAGAAGATATTTTATGGACTGAAAACGCCTGGCTTAAGAAGCTTTTCCCCACCAAATATGCATAGCAAAACTGATGGTAACATATGGCCTTATATTTTTTCCCTTCTTGCCAGTTCACTAAAATAAATTTACTTTCAATTTACATATTCTTGTCTACATTTCAGAGCTTTGAAATGTATTTATAAGGTCTGTCCTGTCTATCTTTTTCTGAGATTATGCAACAGCTTTGCATGCTGTTTAGGAAAAAGGAAAAAAAAACCTTTTTTATGATTTTAAGAATCTTTCATTTCCTAACACATTTTGAAAAGTTTATGATATCAGAAAAAGAAAGACGGCAACATCCATAGATATGTAAAATTATGTAAAATATATAGTAATTGTTTCTATAAACTCAATAACAATATACCTTTCAAATATGAAAACAAATCTCCAACCTAAAACAAAATACAATTCTATTAGATATGTAATATGCTGTTGAAGAATTCTGTTTGAACCTTTCAAGTAAAAGTTACATGTTTAAGGATCATAGAAATACCAAAGGGCTCATGGCAGGGAGTTTTGAATTGAAGGAGAAACATCATGGGCCTTTAAATTTGCTAAGATAGACATAATTTTCTTCCAAAGAGAAGGATACTCCATTTTCCTGTGAGCAAAGCTGGGTGTCTCTAAAAGAATTCCTCAGGAGTCTGGTTTCTGACTTGTGGAGTCCAACCTCAACAATTTTCTAAAATTTTCATCAAAGATAATGTTGAGTATGACCAATCAAAGAATGGTCCTACAGCTAAAGAATACTATGTGCTCATTCCAAGAGTGTTCCAAAATTATAAGGTGCTGACAGCAATTTTGTTTTGCTTGTTAGGTTTGCTTCCATTGTAGAGAACAGAGCTGTGAATGTGTCTTAAAATCTCTTGACTGGGATGGGTATACCACACCCTTTTCTGATCAAATGTAGAGTGTGGTCAGCATAGGAATGGCTGCATCTGATCTTTACTAAGTCTGGAAGGGGAACTGTTCCCATCAGTAATATTGTTGTTAAGTGCTGTAGAGTTGTAGACGACTCAAAGCGACCCTATGAACGAAAGACCTGAACACTGTTCATAGTTTCCCAAGGCAAGTCTTTTTGGAAATGGATGCGACTCCTACCTCCAAGCTTGTTTTAATCAGGAAACGCCACCACACATTGTCCACCATGGATAACCATTATCACATTTGGCACAAGAGTGTCACAGTGTTTAGCATCACAGCAACCACAAGTTACCTCTGTACAGCAATGCACAGACCAGTGCTATACCATCTAGAAGAATGTTTGCAGGGAGAAGGGTGCAACAATGAATGAATGGAATTCCAAAATCTCTGTAGATGTTCATTGAAATGAAAAATAAACAACCTAAATAAAAAAAAAAAAAAAGAATGTTTGACAAAAAACAATTTAAACCAGTCCTGAGGGCTGCAGATTAAAATCACCCATCTTGGGCTTGGTAGCATAACTTTCTGTCCATTAGGCCAACGTACCTCTCTCTATGTTGTTGTTATTGTTGTTAAGTGTCATTGAGTCTTAGAGGACTCATAATGACCCTATGAATGAAAGAACTGAGCACTGTTCATAGAGTTTCCGGAGGCATCCATAATGTAAAGTTGAGTCCCATGAGGTCAGACATGTCCACTGTGCTCCTACACCGACTTCTGCCAATTCCAACAACATTCCTACCACATTTTATACTAGATGTGAAATTCATTGTGATAGTTAAACATACCTCACAGAACTTTATTCACAGTTATGGGGTTTATTAGGGAAATTCACAGGTGACAACTCAGGTTTGTAACAAGATACAACTTCTTAGTCAGGACAGCTTCTTGAGGTTTATAACAGGATACAATTTCTCAACAAGGATAACTTCTTAAGTGTGCTTGTGGGCTCATTAGCCTTCAGCTTTGCAGCTTTAGGCTAATATTATAAAGGTCTTTTAGTCCTGCTCGTCAATTAAGATGTTTCGTCTCAAGTTCTCCAACAAGCTTGGTTGAAGGCCCCTAACTCTGATTTCATCCATGGGTTCTGCATTTGTTGGTCTCTGGTTCTCTGGTTCTCTGCTGCAGCTACTGCTCCTCTCGTGTGGGTCCCAGTCTGAACTGAACAGGAGTCCTTAGCCCCAACGGACATATGCTGTATTCTCTGCAGCTTCTTTTTGCTGGTAGTGAGATTCTCAGATTTTGCTACTGAATCTGCTAACTTTAAATCTTATGGTAAACTAACCAATTCCTTCATGGATAGACCTTAAGTTTTATTTACATGTTCCTGTCCAACTATATATGGCAAAAGTAAAACACAAAACAAAACAACAAAAAAAACCCACTGACCTACAAAAGCCATTTTTTATAATAGTTCCATTTTGCTCCAACATATTAAGCATTATTTATAAGCAGTCACCTCTTGCTAAGATTTACAGCCTGGGAAACTCAATGGAGGGTCTCTATGACTTGGAATAAACTCAATGACAGTGAGTAGATGGCTCATGTAATATGGGCTTCACCACAGCAATAGTTATGAGAATGGGTACCGATCTGGTAGTGTTTCATTCTGCTGTACATAGACTCACTATGAGTTAGCTGGAATTGACTTGACAGCACCTATCTACGACAGCTTCAGGAGGCAGGGGCTATTAAAAATGTTTGTGAAGTGAAATATGAAGATTTTTTAGGACTGTGGTCCTCAAATAGGAGCTGTTTTTTCTTCCCAAGAGACATTTTGTCAATGTCTGGAGCTATTTCTGGTTATTATAACTGCAGGGGATAAGACTGGCAAAGTGAGTATGGCTAGGGATGTTGTCAAGCATTTTACAATGCACAGAACAAGTATACATAAATGCCAATAGTGATGCTGTTGAGAAATTTGAGTTAAGAGTTTTGCCCATGTTCTTCTTTAAATATTTTTTGGACACTAATTCCCTATCAAAATACAGATACAATGTATTATTGATCAAGTGATTGCAGGAGTGGTGGGTGCTCCTTAGAGGCAAGAATTACTAGGAGAGGCCAATACTTGGAAGCAAACATTATGATTGAAAAGTTTAGGGTCAAAGAAAAAAAAAATCTCTGAGTGGGGATGGAATGACATAGTGACTGCAAATGGGCTAAGGACAGTGGAGGCTATGAGGATGACACAGGGTAGAGGAAGGTTTCAGTTTGTTCTACATAAGATTGTTATGAGTTGTAGTCAAGTCAATGGAACCTATCCACAACAAAGTAAGAGGGCCATAGCTTATCTACTACTATCACAGTCTACTTAAAATTACTCCACTTTGCTGAACCTCACTCATTTTTCATACTGTCTATGAATCTCTTTCATTCTAGAAACATTTTGTGTCCCATTTGTGACTCCATACCTAAGCAATATCTCATACCTTAGTTTCAATTGAAGGGTTAGATACAAATACATTGCAGGAAAAATACAAACAAACAAACAAACAAAACACTACACTGCAAATCAAGTTGTTTCATTATTTATGCTACAAATTAGCTTTATCTACTACTCAAAGCATTATACTCAAAACACTCAGGAGCTATCTGAATTACTTTTATTCCTGGTATCTGTAATTATAGCACAGGCATCTCCAGAAAGAAGAAATACAATTTATTCCCTCCAATTTTTCTGTAGACCTTCCTATGGAAGAATGGAGGGAAATAGCTAAATATGAATCATTGTTTAGGAAATGATAATACATCAAATATAAATCCTTTTACATAAAGTGATAGATCAATTATGTTATCAAATAAAAACACAGTGAAATTTCTCCTCTAATTTTTCAGAATTTAAATATTTTATAAATTAATAACACCTTTAAAGAGTTTTTTTTAAAAAAACCAATGCTGATGAATCACTTTTGACTCAGAGTTATCCTCCCTCTGTTTTCTAAGGAATATCTTCCTCTTCCAGAGCAAATGATAGATTTGAAATTCTCGTCTTTTGGTTAAGTATGCAACATGTAATGCAGTGTATCCCCAAAGTCCTAGTATACCACATCATGATAGATGGAGTAAATATTAAATTGTCAAGAATTTAATTTTACTTGAGTCCAGTCAAGGCCCATAGGAAAAATAATCAAGACGTCAAACAACATACTACAATGGACAAATCTGTTGCCATGACATCTTTAAAAAGCTAACAAACAAGGGTATTACTTTAAAGAGTACAGTACACCTGTCCAAAACCATGATATATTAAATTGTCTTGTAGGCATGTGTAAAAGGATAGAAAGTGAATAAAGAAGACATGAGAAGAATTGGTGTGTTTGAATTGTGATGTTGGTGGAATGTATTCAATATACTATTTGTTTTTAGGTGCTGTTGAATTGACTGCCAAAAGAACAAACAAGTCCGTTTAGTACAAAGTGAAGCCAGATTATTCCCAAGAAGCAAAGATGGTCAGATTTTGTCTCACGTACTTAGGCATAGTAATAGGAGAAGCTAGTCCTTGGGAAAGGACATCATGCTTGGAAAAGCAGTGTTACCTTAAAGTTGCTTTCCAGATTTCACCAAAATGTTATCATGTGGTAAGTGTCCTGTCTTCAATCTCTCTTGCCTTTACAAATAATTGAGCTGAGACAACAGAAAGGCTGGCACGACTATGGAGTACATTTCAATGGCTAGGAGTACGCTTTATGTAATGCAGATGAGAGATGGAAGTTCCCACTAATTGTGGATTAGGTCTCCACTTGCTTGGCTGCTAATTAAGTAAGTTTGGAGGTGGTTCTTCTTGTGCATGTCAGCTTTCTAAAACACTTCTGTCTTCCTTCTAAGGTAGCATGTGTATCTCCTGCCTCTAATTAGACTAGCATGTGCCCTCTTATTTACGTATATAGGCTCAGGCTGCTCTCTAATAGCTTCTTTGACAAGGTCCAGCTGAAACTGCAAGCCACTTAATGATTTTGAACTTTACCTTTAACTCTCCTTCCCTGTGCTTTTGTGTCAAACAGGGTCAAAGGAAGAGAGGAAGATCTTTAATGGAGATGGAAAAGCACAGCAGAGATTGTGAAGATGGTGCAAGCGTGAGTGGTGTTTTATTCTGTTGTATGTAGAGTTGTGATGAGTTTGAGGTGACTCAACATTAGAGCATAAAAGGAGCCCTCATTAAACCGTGATTAAGACTTTCATCAGTAGTTAGACCCTACCAGCTTCTCCTTGGGATAAAGATATAGCAGTTTACTTTCAAAATAATTACTTACAATCTTGGAAACTTTAAACAAAAAAGGTCACTATGAGTTGAGTCAGAATTGATATGGCAGCAATAGGGTTAGTGCTTTTTTTTTTATTTGAGACATAGGCAAGAAAGATAACATTAATAAGAATGAGGGGGAAATGGTAGTGTGTTGACCTGATATTGCAAGAAATCTTTGTATTTAGAGACTTAGACAAGATTAAAAGATAGAGAAAGGAATGCTATTACTACACATGTGCTCAGTCACCAAGATTTAAAGACAGTGTAACTGAGCTTGGGATCTAAAAGACAGTAGCGTGTCTGATTGTAGGGAAGCGTCTCATTGTGAAAGATGGAGCAGATGTTCGTGCTTGTGAGATGCGGAGACTGAGATACCTACTTTTGCGAAATCAATACTTTGTGATTGTGACTTTGACATGCCTGATCTGATTTAAAAATCCTCCTCAAAATGAAACTGCATTTAGAATGTTATTTCTTGTTTAGGTTGGGAGACAATAAATGATTACCATGTCAAGAAGTTTTTCTATTCTACATATTTTCACCGGAATATGATGTCATAGAAATGCAGATAGAAAGAACGAAATAATGAATGAGAGCTAAGAGTTTATTTTCTCTGCAAATTTTTTTGAAAGGATAGTCTCACCTAATTTCAGTGGCAAATCGCATGTGCTTTTCTCTTTAATTCAAAATTAGAATGTATACCATCTATGGTGACCCTTTTTGATCACTGCTATCATCACTCTGCACATATTCTCTCAAAAAAGAAAGCACAATACATGCATAGGAGCCAACAAATATTTTTATTTGTAATTTTACTTTAAAATTTCTCTCAGCCACTTTTTTCAATGATTGCTTCCTTCAGACAAATGAGCACAGCCAATCTGCCTGAAGAAATGCTTCATGTCCTAAGGACTTCTGTCTTCTATAAAGAGCTGAGATTTGGCATCACATAGCCTAGTCATAGCCAAGAAATTAAAAGATTTTCTATTCCAATAGCTAGCTGCATTCAAAGTTGTTGGCCTAATAGGAATGTGTGTGTATAGTCAATAGCACCTAGGACTAATAGGAAATGAGATGTGTCAGAGAATCTCTCAAAAATTGCTACAGCTGCTGTGCTTCTGCTGGAAAGTAAATAACAAATATACTGACACACATTTTCCTTAGAAGAGCAGCTGCACTGATCGAGGCATGCTTCCTGGCCGAGTTGGGAGTTGTGTGTGACAATCTGAGTGATGCCACGTACACACTGATGTTTTTGTTACTTTAATTTGTCAGAGGAGAGCCCAATTCCCCCAAGTCAAATTCTCTAGACTCTCATTGAGTATTACTCTAAAATTAAATGCCATTTGGGAAGTAATAATGTATACCTTCTGTGCAATTTCTCATCATTTACATTTCCTATTTTGAACCCTGAAGGAGTGTGTGCAGGGAGGCATGAGACTCTTTTGCCCTTATTCTCCCTCTCCTTTTCTCTTAAACAGGCAAGGGAAATATTTTGCATAAACAAACTCCCAGTCATAACTAATCATATGAAAGCTGACAAAAGTATGTTACTCTACACTATGAAAATACTAATCAAAGCAGCTTGTCAATTGTTAAAGTTAATGATTTAGATATGCAACACTTAGACTAAATTTTAGTAGGTAATTACATAATTATGCACAGGTTACAACAATCACAAAATAGCAATTGCCTCCTTGCTCTTTAAACTACATCAGGGTACTGGAATCCCATTTTGTAAATGTCTGCATAGTTCATGAAGTCTGAGAGCATGAATATGGTGCAATCATCTTTCTTGAAAAAGTCTCCACAGATCTGGGTTCAATTCATAGAGATTTGAGATAAGGAGAGGGTTGTATGTTAGTATGCATGCAGATTCTTGTTAGAAATACTGTTTGCATATTCCTAACCCTTCAATTGTGAAATATGCATGTGAAACCTGGACAGTGAATAAGGAAGGCTAAAGAAGGATTGATGCCTTTGAATTGTGGTGTTGAAGGATATTGAGCATACCACAGACTGCCAAGAGAACAAACAAATTTGTCTTGGAAGAAGTACAACCAGAATGTTCTTTGACAGTGTATAGTTTGGCATGTTATCAGGTGGGGTCAGTCCAAGCAGAAAGGAATAGTATTTGGTAAAGTAGAGGATCAGGGAAAAGAGGAAGACACTGAGGAGATGGACTGGCTCATTGGCTACAACAATGGCAGCACAGCGTTTGCACCAGTGACTGCAGAACAGAGATTCATTTGATTTTTCTGTTATACATAGAGAGGCTATTCAACAATACCTAACAATATCTCTCCTATAGGATGGCTAGATTTCTGTTTGGATCACAACACATTGTGGCTAACGTGGAGGAGAATGTGAATCCCAGAACATTTGATTGTGCTCATATGAAATCTATAGTTAGACCAGGAAACAGTCATGTGAGCAGAACAAGGAAACATTACATGGTTCAAAATCAAGAAAGGAGTGCATTAGGGATATTTTCTTTCCTCATACCTTTTTAATCTATGTTTGGAACAGAAGATGCATGAGGCTGGACTTTATGAAGAAGATTGTGGGATCAGGTTTGGAGGAAGACTAATCAATACCTGTGTTGTGCAGATGACACAACTTTGCTCATTGTAAATTTGCTACAGAAGGTCCAGGTCTGAAGTCTCCAATATGAATTTTATCTTATATCAAGAAAACAAAGATTCTCACCACTGGGCCAATTGACAGCATCAGAATAGATGGAGAAGAGATTAAGGATGTTAACAATTTCATCCTGCTCGAATCCACAATCAGCACTTTCAGCAACAGCAGTCAGGAAATCAAAAGGCAAGCTGCTTTAGGAAAGTCTACAGCCAAGGAACTCTCGAGAGTGCCACAGAGCAACAATGCCAGTTTAAAGACTAAGATGCACCTGATCCAGGCCATGTTTTTCTTAGTTGCTTGCGATACATCTGAAAGTTGGACAATGACTAAGGATGACAGAAGAATAATCAATGTCTTTGAATTGTGATGTTGGAGAGGAGTATCAGGTTGCTCCTCAGAGGCAAGGATTTTGAAACTCTGTCTCACATACTTTGGGCATGTTGCTAGGAGGAACCAGTCCTCGGAGAAGGACATCCTGATTGAAAGGATAGAGGGTCAGTGCAAAAGAAGAAAACCCTGAATGAGATGATTTCACACAGTGACTGTAGCAATGGGAAAATGTGTGTCAGACAGTGAGATTGACTCAGGACAGGGCAGGGTTCAGAGCTATTATTCAAAGGGTGACTATGAGTGGTAGTCAATCTGATGTTATGTAACATCAATAACAACAATGACGCAGTTTAACCTATAGGTATCCTTCTAACCCGTGTCAAACTTCAAGATATAAGTACAAATATATGTTCCTTTTAAGGAGCCATTGTTGTTTAATGGTAAAGTGCTTGACTGCTAAGCATAATATTGACAGTCTAAGCCTAGAAGTAGCTCTATGGGTGAAATGACCTGATTCCCTGAACATTAGGGTGTAGGAAACACTTTCGTCCAGTTATTGTTTTTATGTTCCATAGAGTTGACTGCAACTCACTGCAACTCTGTGAACAGTGGATCGGAACCTTGTCCTATCCTGTTTCATATTCATATCAAACACATTGGTTTAGGTTGAAACTCAACAACTTAATCTTACTTGGATGCAGAATTAATACCCTTGGAACCAGCAGTCAGGAAATTAGGAGACACTTGCCCTGGGAAAGTCTGTGGTTAGGGACCTCTCCATATTATTGAGGAGTAATTATGTCAGTTTGAGGATTAAGGTGCATCTGACTCATGTTATGGTCTTTCCAATCACTTGCTATGCATCTGAGAGCTGCACAATGAATAAAGATGTCAGAAGAAGACGTAATGTCTTTGAGCTGTGATATTGGAAAAGAGCTCTGAACAGCCCATGGATGGCCAAAACAACAAACATTTATGTTTTGGAGAGAGAACAGCAGGAACGCTCTTGTAGGCAAGAATGATGAGTAGCTCTTGGAGGCAAGGATAATGAAAATTCATATCATATATTTTGGGGCATGTTCCTTGGGGAGAAACATGATGCTTGGAAGAGTGGAGGGTCGGTGAAGGAGAGGAAGACCCTCGACCAGGTGGATTGATACAGTGACTGCCACAATGGGTTCTTGTGTATCAAGAAGTGTGAAGATAGCATAGGATACAACAAGATTCAGATCTTTTGTTTATAGTGTAACTATGAGTCATATTCAACTGATGGTACCTAATAACACACCACCACCACCACACTGGAGCCTATTGGTACAGTCACTGTATCAATACATTTTGTTGTAGGTCTTACTTTCTTATGCTGACCCTCCACCTTTCCAAGCATGATGTCCTTTTTCAAGGATTGTCCCCTCGTAACAACATGTCTGAAGTATGTGATATGCCTCCATGAAGGACCTTGGTTTCACTTTCTCCAAGACAGACTTGTTTGCTCTCTTGGAGGTCCACGGCATGTTTGGTACTCTTCTCCAACACCAAAACTCAAATGCATCAAATTTTTAGGATTATGGAGAGGTCCCTGGCAACAGATTTCCCAAATGCATCTCATCTTTTCATTTCTTGACTACTGGTACCAAGCATGTTGACTGTAGATTCAAACAAGATTAACAATTTCAACCTTTTATTCATCTATTATGTTGTTGCTCATTGGCCTGGTAAGGATAATTTTGTTTTCTTGAGGTTGAGATGTAATCCATATGTAAGGCTGTAGTGGTTTTTCAGAGGCAGTTAATAGGTAAGGAGGAGACTGCCCATCCTCCCAGGGAGCAACTGTTAGTCTCAAATTTCATGCCTTTGGAATTGCACTCAATGTCCTGTCATTAGGCCACCAGAGCTCCATACAGCTGGCCCTAAAAGACAATATTAAAGATTGTGGCACTCAAACCAAATAAATTATATTGTCTAAATATAATAACATTTATTAATGCCACTTTTCACTAATAATTAATTTTTATTTAAAGGACAAGAGCTTAATTTCTACATTTGCAAATTCCGTTTCTTTCTTAGATTTGGAAAGCATAATTAGAAGAACTAATAATACCTAAGGCCACTTGTTTTATTTTATTGTAAAAGATATTAAATAAATATTTCAAAATGCATAATGTTATTATTTTAATGATTATTTACCTGTACAATTAGAGAGACTAATTATATCTAATAATTTTGTGTAATCAGAGCTAATATCTTTTGCCAAATATTGTATCTCTTTAAATTCTGAGGGTTTTTTCATGTGAAATATTGATTTTTTTTTCTGTCTTTGCATTATAATAAATTTATTCACTGCTTTGCTTATAAATTCTAATACTTCTGTGACATACAAAGCCAGGTCCTGGAGCTTTGTCTTCAGGATTGACTTCATTCCCCCAAGCCCCAGCTCTCTTAATGACATAGTTTGCCAAAAGAATTAACAAATATGTCTTCGAAAAAGTGCAGCCAGACTAGAATGTTCTTTTTCAACATGGCGAAGTTAATCTTTCAAACTTTGGACATATAGCTAAGCAAGACTATTCCTTGGAAAATGTCATCATGCTTGGAATGATAAAGGGTAAATGAAAGAGAGGAAGACCCCAAGAAGATGGATTAACAGTGTGACTTCAGCAATGGGCTATAGTGTGTCAAAGATGATGAGGACGGTACAAGATATGACAGGGTTCAAGTTATCTGTTCATTGGGTCCCTATGAATCATACTCAACTTTACAGCACCCAACAACAACGTCTACTTAGTAGCTGTGAAAGAATAGCTCAACTCGAGACTTTTTGTTTTTAAATAAATTTTTCAAAAGTAAAGGAAAATCTAAAATAGTAGTATTACAAACATCTGTCATCATGGTTGGAATGGTGGAGGGACAGTGCAGAAGAAGACCAAGGGCAGGCATCGGAGCTGCTGTACTATGAGTCACAGGTGATTCAATGTCATATAACAACAACAACAGAACCAATTCTTGGTAACAAGCAGATTTGCTTTAGCTGTTCTTATGTTATTTTTCTGTGCCGTTGAGTTTCTTGCAACTCACTGTGACTCTATGTGTACAAAAACTCTGTACTCTGCCCTATCCTGAGCCATTTTCACTGTCTCTCACACATCTACCCCCGTTACTCCAGTTATGGTGTCAAACCATATCATATAGGGTCTTCTACTGCACTGTTCCTCCACTTTTCCAAGCATGATGTCATTCTCCAAGAATTGGTCCCTTCTGGCCTCATAAACAAAGTATGTGAAACAGAGCTTCAAAATCCTTATCTCCAACGAAAATTTTGGTTTCACCCTCTCTAAGACAAACCAGTTAGTTCTCCTGGCAATCCATTGTTTGCTAAAGACTCTTCTCCAGCACCACCACTCAAAGGTGTTGCTTCTTCTTAAGTGATCCTTAATCATTGTCCAGCTCTCTTATGTATAGCAAGTAATTGTGAAGACCATGGCCTGGATCAAGCACCTTACTCTGGCACCAGTAATCAGGAAATCAAGGATGAACTTTAGCTGTTTTGTGCATAATAAATTGATTTCTGTGTGTCATAACATTGTTATGGTGATTTTCACTTGGCCAACTGACTGGAAGTGATCTATATTTGTTCCCATTCCAAAGATGGGTGACCCAACAGAGTGTGGAAACTACTGAACAATATCATTGATTTCACATGCAAGCAAGATTCTACTGAAGATTATCCAAAAGCTACTGGAACAGCACATCAGCGGAGAACTGCCAGAAGTCCAGGCTGGGTTTAGAAGGGGTCGTGGTACTATAGATATTGTAGCTGATGTTAGATGGATCTTAGCTTAAAGCAGGGAATACCAGAAGAATGTCTATCTGTGTTTCATTGATTATGCAAGGGTGTTTGACTGTGTGGATCATAACAAACTGTGTGGCTGACTCTGGGAAGAATGGGAATCCCAGAACACTTGATTGTTCTAATGTGAAACCTATACTTGGACCAAGAGGCAGTCGTCAGAACAGAGCAAGGAAACACTGCATGATTCAAAATTGGGAAAGGTGTACTCCAGGGATGTATCCTATCTCCATACCTTTTCAAACTGTATGCAGAACAGATTATCCGAGAGGCTGGGCTACATGAGGAGAAGTGTGGTATCAGGAGTGGTGGAAGATCTATTAACAATCTGCATTATGCAGATGACACAATCCTGCTTGCTGAAACTGAGGAGGACCTGAAACGCTTGCTACAGAGGGTCGTGGACTGCAGCCTCAGTACGGACTGAGGCTCAATGTCAAGAAGATAAAGATTCTCACCACTAGACCAATTGGCAGCATCAGGATGCATGGTGAAGTGATTGAGACTGTTAACAGCTTTAGTCTGCTTGGCTCCACTATCAATAGTCTTGGCACCAATAGCCAGGAAATCAAAAAACGTAATGCCATGGGAGTCTGCTGTTAGGGACCTCTCCAAGGTACTAAAGAGGAATGGTGTCTCTCTGGAGACTAAGGTGTGTCTGATACAAGCCATGGTCTTTGAAATCACTTTTTATACATCAAAGAGTTGGACAATGACTAAGGAGGATAGGAGGAAAATTGATGCTTTTGAGCTGTGGTGTTGGAGAAGAGTATTGAATGTTCCATGGACTGCCAAGGAAACAAACAAATTCACCCTGGAGGGGGTTAAACCAGGCTACTCCTTGGAGGCAAGGATTCTGGGGCTTCATCTGACATATTTTGGACATGTTGTAAGGAGGGATAGATTCTTGGAGAGGGACATCATGCTTGGGATGGTGGAGAGATGGTGCAAGAGGTGAAGACCTTCTATGAGGTGGATTGATTCAGTGACTGGGATAATCAGGATGGGTGTGTCAGATGCAATGCGATTGGCACAAGATAGAGCAGGGCTTAGGGCTGTTGTACATAGGGTTGCTGTGAATTGCAAGTGACTTGACAGCACATAACAATAACAACGACAATGGTAATTTTCTTTAATCATTAATAAATATTTTATACTAGAACAGGAATTACCTTTAATTAATATAATTAATAATCACAATGTCCGACCAACCTCTTTTTGTATATTGCTTTCTTTTTACCCAATTTACCTATTTATTAAGTTTTATTCTCCTAGCCCTTCATTTTCGTCCTTAATAGTCATCTAAGACTGATTCTATCTGGATATAAAAAGAGAAAAAGCAGCATGAGGACAATCAAGTCTGACTTTTACTAATTCTCTAAGGAGAACTCTCCCCTTTAACAACATCCATGCTATAGAACTAGTTTTTACAATTTGGAAATGATCTCCAATGTTCCTTCATCCACTTCTGCCAGTTTTAACATTCATCTTACTATCCTATTAGGTCCAAAATAAATTACAACTATTTCACAAACTTCACAGAACCATTTCATGGTTATGGGGTTTATTAGGGAAGTTACAGGTCATAATTCAGTTTGGCAGCAGGATACAATACCTTATCCCATCAATTTCTCAAGCATGGTTGCAGACTCTTTCACCTTAAACTTCATGGATTTGGTTACTGTTACAGAGTTTTCTTAGTCCTGCCTATTATGATATCTTCCCTCATATCTCCAACAAACCTGGGTGAAGGACCCCATCTCTGCTTCCATGAGGCAATAGTCCTAAATCAATTCTTTCTCATGTTGTTCTCTGATTTTCTCTTGAGGCTATGATTTCTCTTGTGTAGATCCTGGTGTAATTTGGAAAACAGCAATCTCTGGTCTCTAAGAATATGTGTTGCTCTCTCTTCTTTGTTTGTGGTGAGAATCCCAATGTCTGTAGCTGAAACTGCACTATTCAAGGCTAGTGGGATCGCAACACCTATCAACATCCTTGTAGAAAGATGCTCACTCACGTGATAAAATCAATCAATGGCTATAAAAGCCATGTTGAGCAACTAACTCTTAGCATCACACTGAATGTAAACCTTTTCTTAGGTTGTTTTTTTTAATAATAGTGTTTTTATACCATAATAGTCCTTTTGTGACTGACTTATTTATCTTAGCATAATATCCTCTGCCTACATCCATGTTATGCAATATTTCTTCGATTCTTTGTTTTCTTTTAGTGTTACAAAATTCTTCATTATGTGAGTGTACCATAGCTTCTTCAAACATTAATCTATTGGTGAACATATAAATTCTTTAATTGCTATCGTAAATAATGAGTTCTGGTGGCTTAGTGACATAAAGCTAGGCTGAAATCCCCAAAACACACAGTTCTAGGTTACTAGCTGCTCCACAGTAGAAGGATGGGTAATCTCCTCCCCATGTGATTAACTGCCTCTGAAAAATCACTGGAAGGTCAGCTATGGGTTGGTTGGTTTCAACTCTATGGTACAACAATAATTGTAAATAATACTGCAAGAAACATGCATGTGCATAAAACTGCTTATGAGACAAGTCTTATTTATTTGGAATATGTAGCTAGTAGTGGGATTGCTGGTGCATATGTCACTTTCATTATTGACTTTCTAAGGCAGCATTAAACTGCTTTCCATTGTGGTTATATAATTTTATATAATATCAGCATCTCAAGGCTTTTGTATACCATCAATCACTTCACATTCTTATCTTTTACATTTTCCACTCCAGGTAGAAATGTATAGACAATATATAACCTACCTCCTCTGTTTTACCCTCCTTAGTAAAGAATCTGGAAAAACTCACCTTCATTTGAAAAATGGCTACCTTCTGATTGTAGTATTGTCTAAGATAAAATCTTAGAATGCAAGTATTTGTCTTCTTTTTTTACTACCACTTTTTCCCCCCTGCTGCTGTTTCTTTTATTTTCATTTTAATGATTACCGTTTAGAATTACTTAGAACATACAGTTCTGGTATGTTTCTTGTGTGTTTCTAGGAAGCTAGTTTAATTCACCATCCTCTCAGTTTTGTAGCTGAGTTCTGAGTTAGTTAGAAATTAAACTTTATTCTTACGTCAAAACTGATTTTGAACATATAAGATCTGTTTTTAAATGAAGAATTTAATTACAGCAATACATACTGAAGTTTTTGTATTAGTGAAAATCTTTCCCAGATTCCGCACTCTCAGATACTTTAAAGCTGATGGGGGCAAAACATTCAAAAACAGGAATTTAAGATATTTCTGTACAAATTCAAGGCAAACAGACAATTTTCACAGATGATGCCAAATTTCAGTTTCTTTTCTTCTTTTTTAACTTCTATGCAACTGTGATACACATAAGATCTTTTACTTTGATCAGTGACTCTGAATGAACCTTTTTTTTAACCACTTAATACCCATTGTTCTGACCAGATTTAAAGTTAGGTCAGAGAGCTGTGTACTATGTGAAATGAAAATATCAGTGTATTTTGATGATAGTTATACAATGTATGCCCTACAGGAAGCCAAATTTCACTTTCCTAAAGAATGTCACGGAAATATTAAATTAATAAAAATCAAAGAATAAATTGGGGTAATTTCATGATGGGAAGAAATCTGCATAATAAGGGTAAAGTTTTATTTAGGTAACTCCAAGAAGAATAATTTTCGATGCTATACTATTTCTTAGATCAAATAATCTCCAATATTGCCATTCAATTAAAGTGTAAAGGCAAAATCTAAAACTGGGTAAAGACAAGTGGAAAGAAAGCAAATTGAAAAATTAGAAATAGACTGGGTGGACAAAGTAATTTCATATCTCATCCTTTACTTCTTTACCTAAAACAATGAATAATAGTCATTACTTCACTCCTCATAATGCAATAATAGTGGTTCTTCTCAATGTTCTTGCTCACTTCCAACTCATCAATGACTATTAATTACATGTAAGAAGAGCTGCAGTTTCTGGGTAGTATGTAAATTCTTCCCTGCTTTGATTTTGGGGGGGGGGGGAGTTTGTCTTTGAACATCTCACCAGTTGCACCATGCATGACAGCTGTCTGTTGAGGATATACACTTCTCCAAGCCTGATCTTTGCAAAATTTGTTACCTTATCTTTGATACATCCCCTAATGCTTTGAATATACCTGCAAGTCTTATATTTATTCTAATTTTTTAAAAATTGTTTTGTTGTTGTTGTTGTTATGTGCCGTCGAGTCCTTTGCGACTCATAGCGACCCTATGCACAACAGCCCTAAACCCTGCTCTATCCTGCGCCAACCGCACTGCCTCCGACACACCCATCCCGATTACCCCAGTCACCGAATCAATCCATCTCATAGAGGGTCTTCGCCTACTGTGCTGTCCCTCCACCCTCCCAAGCATGATATCCCTCTCCAAGGACCTGTCCCTCCTGGCAACATGTCCAAAGTATGTCAGACGAAGCCCCAGAATCCTTGCCTCCAAGGAGTAGCTTGGTTTAATCCTCTCCAAGATGAATCTGTTTGGTTTTCCTTGCAGTCCATGGTACATTCAGTACTCTTCTCCAGCACCACAGCTCAAAAGCATCCATTCTCCTTCTGTCCTCCCTCGTCATTGTCCAACTCTCTGATGCATAACAAGCGATTGCAAAGACCATGGCCTGTATCAGGCACACCTTAGTCTCCAGAGAGACACCGTAGCTCCTGAGTACTTTAGAGAGGTCCCTAACAGCAGACTTTCCCATCGCGATACGCTTTTTGATTTCCTGACTGCTGGTGCCAAGAGTGTTGACTGGGGAGCCGAGCAAACTGAAGCTCTGAACAATCTCAATCTCTTCGCCATCCATCCTGACGCTGCCAATTGGTCCAGTGGTGAGAATCTTTGTCTTCTTGACATTGAGCCTTAGTCCATACTGAAAGCTGCAGTCCTTGACCCTTCACAGCAAGTGCATGAGGTCCTCCTCAGTTTCAGCAAGTGGGGTTGTGTCATCTGCATAACGCAGATTGTTAATAGATCTTCCACCAATCCTGATGCCACAATTCTCCTCATAGAGCCCAGCCTCTCAGATAATCTGCTCTGCATACATGTTGAAAAGGTATGGAGACAGGATGCATCCCTGACGTACACCCTTCCCAATTTTGAACCATGCAGTGTTACCCTGCTCTGTTCTGACTACTGCCTCTTGGTACAAGTACAGGTTTCACATTAGCACAATTAAATGTTCTGGGATTCCCATTCTTCTCAGAGTCAGCCACAGTTTGTTATGATCCACACAGTCAAATGCCATTGCATAATCAATGAAACACAGATAGACATTTTTCTGGTATTCTCTGCTTTCAGCCAAGATCCATCTAACATCAGCTACAATATCTATAGTACCACGACCCCTTCTAAACCCAGCCTGGACTTCCGGCAGTTCTCTGCTGATGTGCTATTCTAACCGTTTTTGTGTAATCTTTAGTGGAATCTTGCTTGCATGTGAAATCAATGACACTGTTCTGTTGTTTCCACACTCAGTTGGGTCACCTTTCTTTGGAATGGGAACAAATATAGATCTCTTCCAGTCATTTGGCCAAGTGGTTGTTCTCCACCATCATAAAAAAGGTATATTTATATAAAATATATATAGGCATATGCATGTACTTTCATACTATCATTGTTTAATCCACCGTCCTAAATTCTAATTATCATTTTACTTTTATTTTGAGAAAATTCTGGGCCTACATTGCTGTTTAGATTGAAGTCTGGAGTTAAGATTAAAGTGAAAACTTTTGTAAAAATAATGCATGGCTAAAAACCTTCAAGTCACAAATATTTCTGAAAACTATTAGATACATTCCACTACTAGTTTGTACCCCTACCTATAGAACTTTTTAGGTCTAGTACTTTTTACAGAGCAGCTTTTCAGAACCCTGGTCATGACAATCCTGAAGGCACATGTTTTGAATTCTCCAGCTGCTAAAGATGGGCACTCTCCTCTCTTGTAATTACTGCCTTTGAAAACCTATTGGAGGGTCAGTTGGTTTGACTCCAATAGCAATGATTTTGACTTTGTCTTGGATCTTTATAAAGAGATCGACATCTCTCAGTCACTGCCAATGACAAAGATAATGATATGACAAAATAAAAAAGTCTTTTGCCCCAAACCATTGGATAGATATTATGATTGATTACTTAAATTTGAATTAGTGAAGTGCTTTTAAAATGTATTTGTTTCATTATAAAAGATTTGCACTTTAACACTTTCTGGAAAACACAGGACTAATATAAACAATTGCTTATTGAGATTGGATAGCTGTTGGTAGAAATTGGGAAGATGGGACAAATACTTCTGTAAAATAAAGGAAGAGGTTTTTGAAACAGAAGAAGTAAACAGTAAATGACTTATTCATCTTGCATTTTCAGCACCTAGTGTAGGAATGAGTCCTTGACAAGAGCTCAATATAGTTTTGTTGAATAATTGAATGTCTGAATGAATAAACAACCCAAGCAGACATAACAAAGGAAATATTATATATTTTAGTAAATATTAAGCAGAAGATAATAAAGTAAAAATAATTATACACAGAACACTATACAAAGTATTGTGTTTTATTGTTGTGTACCATTGAGATAGAACTGACCCATAGCTGACCCTACACTGGGTTTTCAGAGGCAGTAATGGCAAGGGAGGAGATTGTCCATCCTTCTCCCGTGAAGCAGGTGGTGGCCTCAAACCACGTGCCTTCGAGATTGCACACAGTTTCTTGGCAGTTTTATGCCACCAGAGTTCAAACAAAGTATTAGTAAGACTAAATTCTCATAAGCCTAAATACTTATTCAAAAAATTAATTAATTTTTTATTAAATGTATACGATTATGCAATTAATACAATTTACTTTTAGAATATTTTCATTATTCCAAAGAATTTATGCCCATTTCATCCAATATAGGAAAATATGTATATGCTTTCACTCAATAGTTTTAACCTTTTCTAGAATTTTGCATTGATGGGATCATACCACATGAAGATCCTTATGTACAGCTTATTTCTCTTAGTATAATTTTTTAAAAGTTTAATGTTATTGCATGTATATATCTTCATTTTTATTGCCGAGTAGTATTATGCCAAATAAATATAACAAGTTTTCTTTTTCTTTTCACATAGACATTTGATAGTTTGCAGAGTATTAAAATTTTTAATGTTTTCTATAAAATCACCTATTAATTTTTCTGTAGATATATAATTTTCACTCTTTGAGATGAGTTGGTAGACATAATTGTTGAATTTCAGAGTAAGTGAATGTTCATAATTTTAGAAAAATCTAATTTCTTTTTTTTCTGACTTGGTGATAGGTGAAGATTTCTTTTTTTATTCTTATTTTTAAACATTTATTATTAATTTCAATGAAAATGTACAGAGACTTTGGATTTCCATTCATTCATTGTTGTACTTTTCTGTCCTCCTAAACCTACCACCTAGAACACTACCCTCTTGGAAAAGTAAAAGAAAAATTCTTTCATTGTTTTACAAACCCTTCCCCAGGTCCACTCTACTATGCAGCCTTCACTCTGGACTCCTGTCATGACAAAAATGCCTAATTGCATATCCCTTTTAAACAGTTTTCTCCCTCATGTGTTTCAATGCAGTGTACATTACTGAATCCATCTTTCTCAGTCTCCTCCCAACCCCAATGTCAGTCCTGTTTTACAACAGTGGCACCATGCAGTATTTGTCCTTTTGTGACTGAGATACTTCACTCAGCATAATGTCCTCCAGAGTTTCCCATTTTGAATAATATTGTATGAGGTCCTTCTTTTTCAATGCAGCGTAGTATTCCATTGTGTAAATATACCACAGCTTCTCTATCCCCTCTTTTGTTGATGGGCACCTAGGTTGCTTCCAACTCCTTTATTGGGAACAAAGCTGTAATAAACATGGGTGTACATATATCTGCCTGGATATCGGTTATGATCTCTTCAGGGTATATTCCCAGTAGTGGAATTGCTGTCTTGAATGGTATCTCCCCTTGCAACTTTTTTACAAAGCGCCATACAGCCTTCCATAGTGGTTGCACCACTTTACACTCCCACCAACAGTGAATAAGGGTTCCAGTTTCTCCACAACCTCGTTAGTATTTGTTGCTTGCTGTTCTGTTAAATTTTGCTATTCTGTCTGGGGTGAGATGATAACTCATAGTTGTTTTAATCTAAACTACTTTCTAAAGCACAAATTTTTACCCAAGTTTTTTCCCCCTAATTCCAGAAAAGGAGAAGGAAGTTAAAGATGGTTGATAAGGGTTGCTGATGCTATTTTTTTAAAAAAATATCTTTGGAAGCAGGAGTGGCATCCACATCCTAAATAACATGCCTCTGGAAATTCTATGAACTTTGATAAATGTCAATAGTTGTAGAGGGGCTTCAGGCCTTTTGTTCAAAGGGTCATTATGAGTTGTGCTTGACTCATAGGTAAACAACAACAATAACAACAACAGCTATTAAGTAATTATGTGTACAAACTAGTCAGTTAGGTCACTTTTACTAAATTTCTGAATATAGATATAAAAGTTGTGATATTTATTTTTCATTTATACTGATTCATTTACAAAGTTTGAATAAATTGTTTTCCACAAAAGACACCAGCATTTATTAATCCCCTCAAGCCATCATATTCTGAAACCCTATGATTAACAGCCACCTGCCCATCCTCACCCATCTACCTTGAATCCTCATACTCATTTTATAATAATTATTTTTATACAGTATTTTTCCTTGTGGGACTGAGTTAGTTCACTGAGCATAATGTTTTCTAGTCCCCCCCAAGTTAAGTGGCAATTTACAAAATCATTTTTTTCTGAGTGTTTCTTAGTATTCCATTATTTGAATGTACCATAATTTCTCAATCCATTAGTTTGTTATTGGATATCTGGGCTGCTTCCATATTCTTGTGAGATAAAAAATGCTGCTATAAAAATTGGTGTACAAGTTTCCATTTAAGCCTCAGTTCTCTTTTTCTCAGGGTATATTCCAACCAATGGAATAGCTGGGTTATATAAAATTTCTATGTTCAGCTTTTTGAGCAACTGCCTTCCAGAGTGGCTGTACCATTTTTTAATCCCACGAACAATTTATAAGAGTTTTTATCTTGATCTGTTGATGTGACACATGTGCTGGAGAGCTGCTGATGTGATGCACATGCCAGGGAGATGACACACACATGCTGGGGAGTGACACACTGGGGAGCAACATACTGGGAAGACACAAAAAACTCTCCCAAAGCAATGTCACATAGGAAACAAACTACCTCATCCCCTACACAAGCCTAAAGCAAGATGTTACCCCCCCAAATGGGACACAATATCAATGGATTTCCTGAAGCCAGGAAGCCTAATGAAACTTTCTGACACAGAATTTAAAAGAATAATAATTGAATGTTTTCAATGGGTAAAAGACAAACTTGAAGAATTACAGGACACTGCAGGCAAAATGCACGAAGAACTAAAAAAAAAAAAAATCCAAAACAATACAGACAAAACAAATTAGAGGCTCTAGCAAAGCGAGAAACCACAATCCAAAATCTGAGGACCAGATTCAGAAGCTGTCAACATAATGGAAGGACACATGAACAGGGTTGAAACATAGAACCAGTGAAATAGAAGAGAGACTTGTCACCAATGACCTGCTAGAAAAAAAGCAGAATCAAAAAGGAAGGAAAAAGAAAAAAACCTAAGAATAATGACACCATCACACTAACTAACATACATATAATTGGAATCCCAGAAAAAGAAGAAGAGACTAAAAGCACAAAAAATAGTTATCAGAAGAAAACTTTCCAGGCATAAAGAAGAATGAGAGAATATATAATCAAGAAGCTGAGATCACACCATACAGAATAGACCCTAAATAAAAAGACCAAGCCATATCATAGTAAAATTTGCCAGAACCAAAGATAGGAAATAATTCTGAAAGCAGCGAGGGAGAAAAAAAGAGTAACCTATAAGGGAGAGCAAATAAGATTAAATGCTGATTTCTCAGCATAAACCATGCCAGCAAGAAGACAATGGAATGACATATATTGAACAGTCAAAGAACACAAATGTTAACTAAGAATATTGTACCCAGAAAAACTCTCCTTCAAACATGAAGGAGAAATCAAGATATTTCCAGAAAAACAGAACCTAAGGGAGTTTGTAAAAATAAGACCAGCATTGCAGGAAACACTGAGAGACATCCTCCTTACAGAGGTGCCACAGAAAGCAAGATAGTCCACAGAACCTAACAACAACATCAAAAAGAATGCAACAAAATTATAGCAATGAAATCTTGCCTCTAAATAATCACACCAACTAAAAATGGTTTAAATGCACCACTGAAGAGATAAAGTACCAGACTGGATAAAAAACAAAACAAAACACCAAAATCCGCCAATATACCGTATAAGAAACTCACTGGAAAAATGAAGATAAACACTAAACATGTAAGGGTGGGGGAAAATATATCAAGCAAATGTCAAACAAAAAGCAAGGATACCTATATTAAACTCTGACAAAATAAATTTCAATGTAAAAGCCATAACAAAGGACAAGGAAGGTCACTACATAATGATTAAGGGGTCAAAAGAACAAGAAGACAAAACAATAATAAATATCTATGCACTAAATGAAAGACCTGCAAAATATTTAAACAAACACTGACAAAACTGAAAAAGGAAACAGACAACAATACAATAGTAGTTGGAGACTTCAATATACCGCTCTCAAGAAAAGACAGAACTTCCAGAAAGAAACTCAATGAAGATGATGAAGAATTAAATCACCCAATAAACCAACTCGATCTCATAGATATTTATAGAATAATGCGCCCCCAAAATACAAAATACACCTTCTCCATGGTGCAACGAGCATTCTCCAGAATAGTTCACATTTTAGGACACCAAAAAAAGCATCAATAAATTCAAAAGCATAGAAATAATACAAAACATCTTCTCAGCCCACATGCTACAAAATCAGAAATTAATAACAACAACATAAAGGGGAAAAGCCATATATTTGGAAGTAAACAACACTTTGCTTAAGCATGAATGAGTACTAGAAGAAATAAGAAATAAAGTTTAAAAAGTGTCTTGAAATAACAATGAAAACACAACTTACATAAACCTCTGGAAAACAGCCAAAGCACTAATTAGAAGTCAATGTACAGCAATAAGCACACACATTAAAAGACATTTAAAAAGGACCATTGACTCTCTATCTCAACATCTCCAACAAATTGAAAAAGAATAGGAAGAAAACCTAACACCCTTCAAAACCCTGAAATTATAAAAATTCAGGCAGAAAAAAAACAACTTTCAGCCAAAAAAAGCATGGGACCAGATGGTTTTACAAGTGAACTTTATCAAACATTCTGAGAAGAACTGTCACCAACTCTACTTAAACTATTTGAAAATATAGAAAAAGATGGAATTCTCCCAGAATCATTCAATGAAGCAAACATATCTTTGATACCAAAACCAAGTAAAGACATCACCAAAATAGATAACTATAGGACAATATCTTTCATTAACATAGATGCAAAAATCCTGAATGAAATTCTGACCAACAGAATCCAATGATACATTAAAAAGAAAAATCATAACAGGTATGCAAGGATGGTTCAACGTAAGAAAAACAATTAGTGTAATTCATCACATTAATAAAGCAAAGAACAAGAACCACACGATCCTATCAATTGATGAAGGAAAGGCCTTTGACGAAAGTCAACACTCTTTCCGGAATAAAACACTCAACAAAATAGGAACAGAAGGGAATTTCCTCAACATAGTAAAAAGTATATATGCAAACCCAAGAGCCAATGTTGTTTTCAATGGAGAGAGGTTAAAGGCATTTGCCTTTAGAACAGGAACTAGGGAAGGATGCCCACTATCACCTCTCCTATTTAATATTGTATAAGAAGTCTTAGCAGTAGCTATAAGACAAAAGAAGGAAATAAGAAATTGTCAAAGAAGAGGTAAAATTATCTCTGCAGGCACATAATATGATAGTATACATAGAAAACCATAAATATTCAGCAAGAAAACTATTGGACATAATTGACCAATTCAGCAAAGTGGCAGGATACAAGATCAACAAACAAAATTCAATTGAATTTCCCTACAGTGACAAAGAGGGTATAGAATCAGAGCTAAGAAAAACAGTACCTATCACAATAGTTAATCTCAAGATTAAAAATTTGGGAGCAAATCTATCGAGGAACATAAAAGACTTATTCAAACAAATGCTGACAAGGTTGTGGAGAAACTGGAACCCTTATTCACTGTTGGTGGGAATGTAAAATGGTGCAACCACTGTGGAAGGCGGTATAGCGTTTTCTCAAAAAGTTGCAAATAGAGATACCATTTGACCCAGCAATTCCACTACTGGGAATATATCCCAGGGAGACCATAACTGACATCTAAGCAGATATATGCACACCCATGTTTATCACGGCTCTGTTCACAATAGCAAGGAGTTGGAAACAACCCAGGTGCCCATCAACAAACGAATGGCTAGACAAGCTGTGGTATATTCACACAATGGAATACTATGCTGCATTGAAAAACAAGGAACGCATTCAAAATTATTCAAAATGGGTGAGCCTAAAGGACAGTATGCTGAGTCAAATATCTCAGTCGCAAAAGGATAAATATTGCATGGTGCCACTGCTGTAAAATGGGACTGATATCAGGGTGGGGGTAAGACTGAGGAAAACTGGATAAATTGTGTATACTGCACTGAAACAGATGAGGGAGGGACTGAATAATTTAAAAGCAATGTGTGATAGGGTATTATGATTATTACAAGAGTCTACAATTAAGGTTGCATAGTGGAATGTACTTGGAGTGGTGGGGGGATTGTGTACCAGGGAGGCTTTTTTTTTTTACTTTTGAAAGAGAGGAGTGAACGGGGGGGTGGGGGGAGAGGGCTGGGCGGGTAGAGAAGTGCAGCAATGAATGAATGGAAATCCAAATTCTCTGTAAATGTTCATTAAAATTATTTTTTTAAAAAAGGATATTTAAAAATTTTAAAAAAAGACTTATTCAAAGAAAATTGCAAAACATTACTACAAGAAACAAAAAAGACCTAGATATATGGAAGAATATAACTTGCTCATGGAGTGGAAGACTCAGTTTTGTGAAAATGACAATCCTACCAAAGGCAATCTACACGTTCAATGCAATCCCAATACAAATACCAATTCCATTCTTCAATGAGATGGAAAAGGCAGCCTCCAATTTCATATGGATTAGAAATAGACCCCGAAAAAGTAAAGCACTCCTTAAAAATAGAAACAAGGTAGGAGGCATCTCACTCCCTGATTTCAAATCCTACTACACTGCCAGGGGTGGTCAAGACAGTGTGGCACTGGTACATGACAGACACAAGGATAAATGGAATAGAATTGAGAACCCAGAAATCAGCCCATCTACCTATGGTCAACTGGTTTTTGACAAGGAGATAAAATCAGTTAAGGGGAAAAATGATAGCCTTTTAAAAAAATGGTGTTGGCAAAAATGGAAAAACGTCTGCAGAAAACTCAAAGAAGATTCACTCCTCACACCATACAAAAAACCCAACTCAATGTGAATCAAGGATATAGGACTAAAACCAAAGACTAAAAACTTCATTAGAGAAAAGCTTGGAAGAACCCTAGAAGCACTAATCCACAACATGAACAGTCTTCCAAGCATCCTGAAAAACCTACAGCCAGGAGAGCATAAAAATAGAAGAATAGGACCTTCTAAGAATCAAATTCCTATGCACACCCAAAACCTTTTCCAACAGGGTAAAAAGGGAAGCCAAAAACTTAAAAAAAAATTGGTAATTACGTCTGTTAAGAGACTTATATAGAGAATTTATAGAATACTCAAGTGTCACAGCAATATAAAGGTAAAAACAAATGAACTAACAACTCCCAACCAATTGCAATGTGGGCACAAGATAGAAACAGACACTTCACCAAAGTGTTCAGATGGCAAAAAACACGTGAAGAAATGTTCAAAATCCTGAGCTCTAAGAGAGATGCCAATCAAAAAAACTATGAGATACCATCTCACCTCAGTAAGAGTAGCAAAATTTCACAGAGCAGCAAACAACAAATGTTGGCCAGGTTGTAGAGAAATTGGAACCTTATTCACTGATTGTAGGAGTATAAAATGGTGCAACCACTATGAAAGACAGTATGGCACTTCCTCAAAAATTTGAAGATAGACAAGAAAAAAAATTTGGAAATAGAAATACCATTTGACTCAGAAATTCCACTACGGGGAATATACCCTAAAGAAACCAGAACTCCCACCCAAGCAGACAAATGCAAACACATGTTTATTCCTACTTTTCTTTTCACAATAGCTAAGAGTTGCAAATAGCCCAAGTGCCCTTCAAAAAAAGAATGGATAGAGAAGCTGTGGTATATTCACACAACGGAATATTATGCAACACTGAAAAAACCAAGAACTCATTAAATGGGTGGCCATGGAGGATATTATGCTGAGTGAAACATCTCAATCACAAAAATACAAATAATACAATGCACAGTTATAAAACAGGACTGACAAGGGGAGTTGGGGCAAGACTAAGAAAAGAGGAAATGAATAAAGTGCATGGCGTTAAAACAGACGAGGGAGAAAACTATATAAAAGGAATATATGATTAGGTATTATTGGCATGACAAAACTCCAGAGTGAGAGCTGCATTGTAAAGTGGTTCTTGGATGTGTGGACAGTTGGATGGGGGCTTGGGGCTGTATAACAATGAAAGCTGTTTTTTCCAAAGGAAAAAAGCAAACTAGGGGGAAGGGAAGCAGAGAGGAGAACGTGCAACAATGAATGAATGGAAATCTAAGTTCTTTATAAACTTTTCATTAAAATCTCAATTAAAAAAATTTTTTAAAAAACCCCATTACTATGAAGTATACTTTTAAGTTAAATCTTAGTAAAAAAAATAGGAGGATACTAAAGTTGAAACTATCTTAAGAATAAAAAATAGAGAACTGTAAATGCTGTTCAATCTGAAGAAGAAGAGTTCTTATCTTGTTACTTCCTCTCCAACATTTATTACTTGCTGCCCAGTTATATTTTGCCATTGCTACTGGAGTGAGATGGTATCTCATTTTGGTTTTGATTTGCATCTTTCTTATTGCCAGTTATTTGGAGCATTTCTTCATATAACTGTTTGCTATTTGAATATCTTCCTCTGTGAAGATAGTCTTTTGCCCATTTTGTAGTTGGGTTATCAGTCTTTTTCTTGTGGAGGCCTAGGGATATTCAATAGCCTTTTGTTATGAGACTCTTATTTGATATTGTATTGCCAAATGTTTATTCCCAGTTGGTAGGGTTTCTTTTTACCCTGTTGGGAAAAGTTTTTGATGCACACAGGGATTTAATCGTTAGAAGGTCCCATTCATCAATTTTATCCTCTTCAGTTTGTGAATTTCTGGTTATATTTGGCAGTCTCTTTACACCATATACTAGAATTTCTAAGCTTGAAAATTTCAAAATAAACCACAAAATGAACAATATAATGAATTTATATAAACTTACATATCAGAAGCCATCATAATTTAATAAACTTGATAACTAACTTATAATGTGAAAATATTTTTATATTACATGGCCTTTCTTAAAGTCATATTCCATCTATATTTATACTATTTATGATATGCATTTCAATTATACAATTACATTTAATTTTAGAGGAAGTGGCTGTATGGTGAAATAATCTCATTTATATTAAATTGTAATTATATGTGATGGAGAAAAATCAGTTAGTAGTCCATATAACTAAGTAGTAAATTATAGCAGATTCCTAAATGACAAGTAGTAATTTGTAGCTGATGCTTCAAAATGTAACAGCATTGATAAGCAACGTTTCAGTTTGTGAAACTAAATAGTTACATCTTCTTAAGTAAAAAAATCTTTCTTTTGATTTGAATATTTATTATTGTGTAAAGTCGCATTTGAACCTTCAGTGTACAACTTGTAGCAAGTTTGAAAAAAAAGATAAAAATTATTAATTCATTACATCAAAGAAATGCTAATAGTTATTTGCATAGTGTTTGATTTGTTTTTTACTAATTTATTTATATTGTTGGTATTGACTGCCTTTGAGTCTAGCATTACTCATAACAGCCCTATAAACAAAAGGCCTGAAGCCCCTCTACAACTATTGACATTTATCACAGTTCATGGAATTTATGGAGGCATATTATTTAGGAATTGGATGCCACTCCTGCTTCTAAAATACACACACAAACACTCTCTCTCTCTCATACACACACACACACACACACACACACACACACACACACAAACACACATCTATATATATTGACATGTATACAAGTAGGAAACAATATTTTCTAGATTTTGCAATCTTTTAATCATGTAAAAGTAAAAGCATTGTACAAAGGTATTTTACAAGTTTCCGGAATGTAATGGCTGTTTTTGGTGGGAGAATCTATTCTCTTAAATCACTCTGGGTCCCAAGGGTTTCTAGTTCATGTTATATAGTCATAGTGCACAAGAGAGGGAACAGCAGAGACTGAGGATAAAATAAGGAGCATGAAATGAAATGATAAATCCCTAATTTGTTTCTGTTCCTGGGTCTCTCCCTTCAAAACACACCTGGCAATGAGAAGAGAAGTGAGTGAAAGCAGAAGTGTGAGCTGCTCAGCCACACCCCTGGTTGTGAGATAATGAGGCCAGGAAAGCATCTCTCTCAACACCAGTTTCCATCCTAAAGTGTAGGAAACTGCAGTTTATCTGTGGTATGTCAATCAGAGACCCTGCCCAACTTTGCCTGAGAATGTCTTCTACTTGTTCTTTTGTTCTACTTGTTGTTGTTGTTGTTGTTGTTATGTGCCCTCGAGTCGCCTGCTATGTACAACAGCCCTAAACTCCGCTCTGTCCTGTGCCAATCGCACTGATTCCTTCCCTGATTAGCATGAGTAACCCAAGTGGCACGATTCTTTTAGACTCTCTTTTTTTCTGAATACCCATGATTCTCTTTAAGCCTGAGAAATTATTTCTCACACCATTCTTAAAAATTTGAAGGGTAGTCATCCAGTTAAAAGAACAAAATCAATAGCCATTGTCCAAACTAGAACTCATTTATGCTATATACATATGGCCTTCCCATTCATTCACTTCTTAAATGAATTCCCTTGTGGTTTGACCATTTTTAGCCATTGAAAACTTGAGTCCAACTAGATTTCAAATTGCAATACTATGTTCATTTTCTTCTGTCCAGCCTTGTTTTCACCAACAGTTTGAGAGAGGAAGGGCTTGTATAATGCTTGACTGTTTTTCCTCACGTGTTTCTGTGTTGAAGAAGGCAGAGTAAATGAAAAACAAAGGTGCTTTAATTTTTTCCTCCTTAATTGATCCCTTATAGGTCACTGTGAGCTGCTGCTATCCCCTCACAATCTTCAAATGGCCTTGGACACCATCCAAATGATAGCACTATGTGGGTTGTGTACGTGAATGCCTTGGGAGCCTCCACACCTCCACATTAGTTTCTGGACATGGGTACCTGCTCTGGCTTGACTTCTGACTCCTCCTCAGCCTCTTCTCACAGTCAAAGCTCTTCGTGTGTCTTCTCAGACTTCTCAGGTATAGTTGTTGTTGTTGTTGTTATTTGCCGTCTAGTCGCTTGCGACTCATAGCGACCCTATGTACAACAGCCCTAAACTCTGTTCAGTCCTGTGCCAATCTCATTGTCTCCAACACACTCATCCTAATTACCCAATCACCAAATCAATCCACCTCCTCTAGGGCCTTCCCCACCTGCGCTGTTCCTCCCCCCTCCCAAGCATGATGCCCTTCTCCAAGGACTGGTCTCTCCTTACAACATGACCAAAGAATGTCAGACAAAGCCTCAGAATCTCAGGTATAGTACCAAATGATAATTTAAACCTTTTAGCTAACAACAACTTGCTAAAATTGGCTTAAGTGTGTCAGAGATGATGGGGATGGCATAGAATAAGACAAGATTTACATCTATTGTTCATAAGGTACAGATCCATTGTTCATAGAATTGCTATGACTTGTAGTTGGCTTGAAGGCACATACTGACAAGAACTACTTACTCAAAAAAACTCCCTCATTGCTGTCAAATTAGAACTAACTCATAGCTGATTCTCCAACAGATTTTCAGAGGTTATAAATTACATGGTGGGTGATTGTCCATCTTTCCTCCATGGGACAGTTGGCAGATTTGAAAAGCTTGCCTTTGGGCTGGCAGTGCATCTCCTTAACTACTAGACTAGCAGAGCTCTCTACTTAGACCATAGGAAATGCATTGACTCTGAGGCATCTGGTATACCACCATAAATATCCTCCTCATATATCTTATTTTAGTTGTCTCAGACCTGGTGGAGCAGGGCTTCATTTTGTTGTGCAAAGGGTAATAATGAGTCAGAGATGGCGTGACAACATCTCTCACATATACACACGTATATACCTCTCACTAGCCTCAAATGACTTTGATACCAGAGGGGAAGTGTAAAGGCTTAAATTTTCAGAATTTAGTGATCTGGTGGTGTCTACCAGCAGCTCTGCATAAGAAGAATGGATAGTTTCCTCTTGTTAAGATTTATAGCCCTGGAAATGTGATGAAGGGTCACTATGAGTCAGAATCAACCTGATGACAGTGGGTTGTGTGATGTTAGTGTCTACTACAGTGTAGTTACTGTTGTTGTTGCTATTAGATACTATAGAGTTAGTTCATGGTGACCTTTTGAGCAACAGATTGGCTTATCCTACACCATGGTCATCATTTCTGATATATATCTATGCCCATTGTTATGGTCACTTTGTCAATTTACCTATTTTGGGGCTTTGTTGTCTTTTACTGACCTTCCGAAGTACGATGTCCTTTTCCAAGGACTGGCTACTTTTAATAACTTGCCCAAAGTATGCGAGATAAAGCTTTACCATCTTTACCTCTAAGGAGCACCTTAGTTGCCCTTTGGCCAAGACAACCCTGTTTACTCTTTAGTCAATCCATGGGTTATTCAATGCTGTTCTCCAACACAATACAAAGTCATCTATTTTTTTTCTATTATTCATAGTTACCACCTATCTTTCAGATGCATAACAAGTAATGGAAAAGATCATGGCTCTAATCAGAGGTATTTTAATCTTTAAAATGACTTCATTGCTCCTTTGTACTGTGGAGAGGTCCTTTACAGCAGATTTTCCCAATGAAACATGTCTTCTGATTTCTTCACTGCTACTGCCAAGTGTGTTGATTGTGGATCTGAGCAAGAAGAAATCATTCAACAACTTCAATCTTTTCTCCATATATCATGATGTTGCCTATTGATCCAGTGGTGAATATTTTTGTTTTCTTGACGTTGACATGTAATCTGTATTGAAGAATCTAGTCTGTGATCTTCAGAAGCAAGAGTATCAAGTCCTCTTCACTTTTTCTTTAGCAAGCAAAGTTGTCATCTGCATAAGGCAGGTTCTTGGTAAGTCTCCCTCTAATCATGAAACCAAAGTCCTCTTCATAAAGTTCAGCTTCTTTATTATTTTCTTAGCATACACATTGAACAGGTACAGAGGAAGGATACAGCCCTGACTCACACATGTCTTGATTTTAAAACATGAAATGTTTCCTTACTCTATTAGCACAACAGCCTCTTTATTTAGATAGAGGTTTCTCATAAGTGCAGTTAAGATTCTGGGATGCCCATTCTTTTCAATGTTAGCCCTAACTGTTTGTGGGTCACACAATCAGATACTTTTGCACAGCCAAATAAACAGATAGCCTTCTGATATTTTGGCATTTTGCCAAGATCTACCTCACAGCATCAATGATATTCTTGATTCCACAAGCCTTTGCTAAATTCAGCTTAAATCTCTATTGCTCTATAGTTAGTATTTTTTAAATAAACCCACAATATTTTACTTGTATATGTTATTAATGATTAATTATTGATAAATAATTTCCACAGTTTGTTGGATCATCTTTCTTGTATATAGGAACAAATTCAGCTAAGTAGTTATTTGGCTAGGTAGCTGTCCTCCAAACTTCCTGGCAAAGACTGGTGAACATGTTCAGGGCTGTATCAGTTTGTTGAAACATGTGAATTAGTATCTCATCAATTTCTAGGGACTTATTTTTGTCAATGCCCTCAGTGCAACTTGAACTTCTTCAATATCATTGATTCTTTATCACATCCTGCTTCCCGATATGGTCCAATGTCAGCCAATTCTTTTTGCTACTGTATATCTGTATATTCCTCTCATCTTCTATGTCCCAGCCCAATTCATGTATGTTGTTTTTGTTGTTGTTGCCTTTGAGTCAAGCACGACTCGTAGTGACCCTATTAACAAAAGGCCTGAAGCCCCTCTACAACTGTCGACATTTATCAAAGTTCATAGAATTTCAGGAGGCATGTAATTTAGGAAGTGGATGTCACTCCTGCTTCTAATATTCATGTATATTGTGCTTTATACTATCATTCATAGATACTGTGTTTTGTATAATTAGTCCTATTGATCTATGCTTATTACCATTCTGTCTCATCAAGTCCTCCTTGTCTCTTTCTTTTTTTTTTTTTATTCTATAAAACAGTTTTATTTTACACAATTTCCTGTTAAAAGAAAATCTCTCCTTGACTTTGCCCCTCAATTATTATCATTGCAAAGTGCTAATCACAGGTCATTTCTTAAAGTACAGAAGTTGTTTCACTCTGTCCTGTTGACCAGGAAAACTCATCCGGCAAACGCTTCAGCTTCTCACTGCTATTTTTGGGAACTTCCATCCTTCTACAGCCGGAAATCTTCAGGTGGAGACCAGAGCCGCAGGAAAGCGTCAATCTCCTCTTGCGTGTACTCATCCAGGCGCCTGGGCACTTTCCGGGGCTGAGGAAGCTTTTCCACTAAATTTTTAAGAATATCTTCGGGAATGTCCTCATCTGGAAAAAGATGCAGCCTTTGCATCAAGGTTCTTCTGTGAAGGTTTTTTGGCAGCATGCCATAAATAGCTAGCTTGACAATCGCCACTGGGTCCTTGCGGTGAAGCTGAGCCGCGGTTACTTGTCTGAATCCACCGGGGTAGCCAGTATGTGAGGAATATACTTTTTGTTCCCATTTGTTTCCAGAAAAGGCTATATGTCTTGTGTTCATTATGACAACATGATCCCCACAGTCACTCAGCTGATGGTAGATGGGCTTGTGCAGTCCTTGTAGCCTTACTGATGCGATAGCAGCAAGTTTACCAGGGGGCTGCATTTTCCCATCTAAAAGATACCACACTCGCAAAAGTGGCCCATTGCTGGGTCGCTTTAGAGAAACTGAACATGACTGTCACGGGCAGCGCCGGAGTCCTTTCCCAGGATCCAGGCGTCTCTTTCTTAATCCTTCATCTGGATCATTTAAAATGGTGCCCATAGCATCTCTCAGTATTACAATTCAGGCTTGACTTTATTTTTTCAGTTCTTTCAGCCTGAGAAATGATGAGTGAATTTTTCTGTTTTCATGTTCCAGTTCTTTATGCATTCCTTCATAATATTGGCTTTGTTTTCTTGTACTGCCCTAAGGAATCTTCCATTTATCTCCTTTACTTCACCATTTCTTCTTTTTATCTTGGCTTCTTGATGTGCGGGTGCAGTTTTCAATCTCTTCTCACATCTGTTTTGATTTTTTCTTTCTCCTTTTCTTTGCTTATGGGTGAGCTCTTCGATGTCATTCCAAAATTCGTTTATTGCAGAATTATTGTTGTGTGCCATTCAGTCAGAATTGACTCATAGTTGACCCTCCAACAGGTTTTCAGAGGCAGTAAAACACATAGGAGAAGATTGCAGATCCTTCCTCTGCAGAGAAGCTGGTAGATTTGAACCATATATGTTTGGGATTGCAACACAGCTTCTTATCACTGGAACACCACAGTTCCCCCTTACAGAGTAGGAGTTTATAGTATAGTTGTTAAGTTAGTGAGTAGTTTCATTAGCAAATGCATTTTTTTAAATTTTATTTTATTAATTTTAATGAACATTTACAGAGGTTTTGGATTTCCATTCATTCATTGTTGCATTTTCTCCCTGCCCACCTCTCCCCTTCAGTTTGTTCTTTTCTTTGAAAAGTAAAAGAAAATTTCCTTCATTGGTATACAATCCCCCCCTCCTCGAGTACACTCCACTCTGCAACCTTCATTATGGATTCTTGTCATAACCATAATACCCAGTCATATATCTCTTTTAAAAGCATATGTATTTTGATAATGAAGAAAACTAAAATATTGAGGATGTAAAAAAAGGTGAGAAATATGACTGTTCATTTGAGAAGCATTATTTACCTTACTTTCCTAAAATTTAATATTTAAAAATCTTAAATATGAAATCTTAAGAGACTAGAGTAATTAACCATTATTTGTGTCATATTAATGTTTTACTGGTAATACTAATAAACTTGGTAAGGCCATAGGTTACTGAGTGCAGACAGACATTGAAACATCTCAAGAAGACTCATTTTGTTAAAATGTCTGAAGTTAGCAATGAGGAGTCTCGTAGCTTTGGAGAAATTCATAAGGATGAGATGAGTACATTTTGATAGGTCAGTCTTTGCCTCTGTTCATACATACATCCCTGACATATTCCTTAGTCAACTTTGATCCACGTAGTGTTTCTTTGCTCTATTCTGACAACTGCTTCCAGATATAAGTATAGGTCTCATATGAGCACAATCAAGTATTCTGGGATTCTACTCTTGTCAAGGTTTGCCACAAGTTGTTCTGACCCACACAGTTAAATGCCTTTTAATAATAACTGAAACACAGATAGACATCTTTCTGGTATTCTCTATTCTTGGCCAAGATCCTTCTGACATTAGCTATGTTGTCCCTAGTGCTCCAGCCTCTTCTAAACCCACCATGCCCTTCTGGAAGCTCTCTGTTAATGCACTGTTTCAATCATTTTTAGATAATCTTCAGCAAGATTTTACTTGCATGTCATATTATTGATATTTGCTGATTGTTTTTATTATGTTCTGTCGAGTTGCTTGCAACACATAGTGATCCTATGTACAACAGCTCTGAACCCTGCTCTATCCTGTGCCAATATTATTGTCTATGTCATACCTCTCCCAGTCACTGAATTGATCCATCTCATCAAGTGTCTTCCTCTCTTGTGCTGTCTCTTCACCCTCCCAAGCATAATATCCCTCTCCAAGGACTGGTCACTCCTTGCGACATGCCCAAAATATGTCAGACAAAGCTCCAGAACACTTGCTTCCAAGGAGCAGCCTGGTCTCACCCTCTCTAGGAAGAACCTGTTTGTTCTAGAAGTCCATGCTATATTTAACACTCTTCTCCAGCACCATAGCAAAAAAAAGGCATCAATTCTCCTTCAATCATACCAAGTCATTGTCCAGCTTACTGATGCATAGCAAGTACTTGCAAAGACTGTGGCTTGGATCAGGCACATCTTAGTCTCCAGACTGACGCTGTTGCTCTTCAGTACTCTGGAAAGGTGCCTGACAGCTGATTTTCTCAATATAATTCAACTTTTAATTTCTTGGCTGCTGGTACTAACAGTGTTGATTGTGAAGTTAAACAAACTAAAGCTGTTAACAATCTCAAATTCTTCGCTGTCTATCATGAGACTGCCAGTTGGCCCAATTATGAGAATCTTTGCTTTTTTGATGTTGAGCTTCAATGAGTATTTAAGGCTGCAGTCCTTGACCTTCCACAGCAAGTGCGCTAGGTCTTCCACAGTTTCAGCAAACAGGGTGTGTCATCTGCATAATGTAGGTTGTTGATGAGTCTTGCTCCAATCCTCATGCCATTTACCTCCTCATAAAATCTAGCCACCCACTCAGCCCCGATAATCTGTTCTGCATGTAGATTAAAAAGGAATGGAGACAGGACACACCATGGCATGCCCATGCAATGTTTCCTTGCTCTGTCTGACTACTGCCTCCTGGCCCAAGTACAGGTTTTGCAAAAGCACTATCAAGTATTCTGGGATTCCCATTCTTCTTAGAGTTAGCCACAGTTTGATGTGATCCACACAGTCAAATGCTTTTGCATAGTCAATAAACCCCGCCCACACTTCTGACAGTTCTCTACTGATGTGCTGTTTCAGTCGCTTTTGGATAATTTTCAGCAGAATCTTGCTGCATGTGATATTAACTATATCGTTTGATAATGTCCATATTTTGTTGAATCATCTTTCTTTGAAATGGTAACAAATATGGATCTCTTCCAGTCAGCTTGCCAGGTGGTTGTCCTCCAGATTTCTCGGCACAACTTGGTGAGCACATCCAGGGTGGTGTTTATTTGTTAAAATATGTAAATTGATATGCTGTCAATTCCTGGGGCTTTATTTTTTGCTAATTCTCTCAGAGCAGCTTGAACTTTATTTTTTGCCTGTTTTTTTTTGGTTTTGTTTTGGGTTTTTTTTCACCATTGACTCATGATCATATGATGTTTCATGAAATTCCTCTGTGTCAGCCAGTTCTTTTTGGTACATTGATACTGTATAGTCTCTCCATCTTCTTTTAATGTTTCCTGGACCATTCAATATTCTGCCCAGAGCATCCTTAAGTATTGCAACTTAAGGCTTGACTTTGTTCTTTATTTCTCTCAGCTTAAGAAACACTGATCCGATTAATCTCTTTTTTTAAATTTTCTGCCTCAAGTCCTTAGTACATTTCATTATAATATTTTGCTTTGTCTTCTCGAGCTGCCTCTTGAAATCTTCTGTTTAGCTCCTTAATTTCTTCCTTTGCTTTCACTTCTCTACACTTTAGTCCAATACCCAGTCTTTTCTGACATCCATATAAGTCTTTTCTTTCCCCCCTCCTCTTTCTTTGTAATGACCTTTTCCATTCCTCACAGATGATATTCTTGCTATCTTGCAACAGCTCCTCTGGTTTTCGTTCATTCATGCTCAAGGCCTCAAACCTGTTCCTTAGACAGTTTTAAATTCATATGGGATAGACTCAAGATTAAATTTTGGTTCTTGTAGATTTGTTCATTTCTTTTTTTTTTTTTTTTGAGCTTCAGGTTGAACTTGCTTATGAATAATTGATGGTCTGTTCTATAGTCTGTGCCTGGCTAAGATTTCGCAGCTAATATTGAGCTTCTCCAATAATTCGTTCCACAGATGTAATCATTCTGGTTCACCATTAGGTGAAGTTCATGTGTATAGCTATTGTTTGTGTTTATTACAAACATTATTTGTAATTAATAAATAACTAATTGTGCAAAATTCTACCATTCTACCTCCAACCTCATTTATTTTACCAAGTCTTTGTTTTCCAACTACTGACCCTTCTTCATTTTTCTCAGCTTTACTATGGATATCGATTAAGTAATGTATCCTAGAAGAGATGCTACTGGAGTGCTCCTTAAAGATGAGGGTAGTAAAACTTGATCTCACATGCTTTGGGCATGCTATCAGGAGGAATCCTTTATTTGGAGGGAATATTAAAAATGGGAAAGTGAAGGATCAGAAAAGTAGAGATGAAACAAAAAGAGGAATATCCTCAACCAGACTTATTATCATAGTGACTATGAAAAACTGATTAAGAATAATAAGAATTGTGACGATGGTGCTGGATCCAGAAAGATTTTTATATGTTGTTTGTAAGATAGTGGACTTTTGGCATAGAGTTCTTACTTGTGACTACATGGAAAACATCGGGTTTTCAGGACAACCTGTGTTTTATTCTTTTTTCCTTTTTAAACAAGTATGGAAAAATAGAATCATTTCTCTTTTGACCTACCACAGAAGTTTTCATGAAGTTCTTATTACAACAAGTATTAACCCTTTTAGTTTGTTTAGAATTTTAATGATAATTTTAAAAATAATAAAACGTCATTTCTTAAATGATTAATTTTAATTGAATGTTTAAATACTTAGTCAGTGTATTTGAGTCAGTGTAGAATCATAGTAACCTTTGTTTTGGTTTTTTGGGGTTGCAATTTGCAACTAGGAGAAACTGTCTGTATTTCACCTGGAAAAGTTCACATATGTTTTCCTTGAATATTCCTAATTTTTCTTTCCATATCACATTTTAATCCTTATGTAAAGAAAAATTATAGGCAACTCTCTTTGTTAACAAACTTTTCACAAAACACTTTCAAATATCAGCAAAATCAAGGACAGGCACCTTATATTTTACAGAATGTAGGTTAAGACTATTTGGAAGAACTTCTGCCTCATCAATACATAACTACGAAACACTAAAAGAATAATCAAAGGCCTTTGTATCTTAGTTTCCTTATCTGTAAAATTAATATTATATAATTTATTAGTGCTTTTGTGAGAATGAATACATTAGTAATGATGCATATAAAATATATTGATTAGTACCTGACCCATAGTTAAGATGAAATAATAGTGTTATTTTTATAAATGATGACATTTATATAAATATTCTAGGCATTCTATATTTTTACCTCAGTTGCCACTAGATGCCATTAAATTGACTCCTAACCATGAATGACAGTATCAATCCATCTCTTTCTTGCCTATTCTACTTTTCTAAGTATTCTTTTTCTGAAGTTTCACCATACTTGCTTCTAGCACATACCTTGGCTACACATCTTTCTGAATAACCTGAATCCAGAAAAAATGATTCTCACATCAAGTATTGTAATAACTAAAAATATTTTTAGATGTCAATAAAAAATAAATCAGAAATGAAGAAATGATTACATTAAGTAATTAACTACATTTTTCTCAAACCAGTGTTTTTATTATCTTTTCTAAAAAAAAATTGTCTCTTTTTAAAGAATCATTAGTTTTCCCTTTCCACTCAGCCACACCAGAAGACAAGGGTATGTCAAAACCAACTGTCCAGGTTCAGGGAGAGAAGAGTCCTGAGCACCAACCCCAGGCACTGCATTCCCAGAAAGTTCCCAGCTCTTTACTAAGGCTCTTGACTAAGGCAGAAGTTGTACTTGTCATCTAGCTTTAGGAGAAAATAAAGGAACATTACTAGCAGAGATCATCATTGTTTAGCAACTACCTAGTTTGGGGGATGGAGTAATCCAGAGCAAAATTTCCTGGGAAATTCCCAGCACTCCTCCATGGCTTTGCCAGCTCAGGGATAAAACACTGACCTCCAACCACTTCACATAATGTCAAGGAAGCAGTGGTGAAAACCAAGATAACTTCTCCTTAAAAAAACCAGACCAGATAGAGTACCTTATGAATATTTCAGAGACAGGGAAGTGAGAACAATATGTTGAATTATTGGAAACTTGTATACTAAAACAAATGTTAGCAGAAAGAGTTGAAATCATAAATAAAGAGCAATAAGAATGGGGGAAATCATCACAAGACCGAAAAGATACAATCAACACAGTATTAGAAACAACAGAAAAGTATGGAACTATAATCTAGAATATCAAGATTGAAATGACAGAAATTTTCAGCATGATGGAGACACAAAAAAGTAAAAGAAGACACAAAACAGAGAATCTGTGAATTAGAAGGCAAATAGATCTGTCCTGAAGACGGTGAAACTAAACTGTTACATAGAAGCAAGGGATTTGAAGTCTAGCTCATATACTTTGGACATATGGCCAAGAGAGATGAGTCCTTGGAGAAGGACATCATGCTTGGAAGGGTGGAAGGACAGCACAAAAGTGAAAGACCCTGATGAGATGGATTGACCCAATTACTGGGTAATGGGATTAGGTTTGTCAGAGGTGATGGGATTGGGTTAGAATTTGGCAGGGTTCAGATCTAATGTATTTAGGGTCATTATGAATTGCAGGTGACTCGATGACATATAACAACAAGAAGCAGGATTGGCCATCTACTTCTTAACTAACAGGCCTCTAATACTCTATAAACAATAGAAGAAAGTAGATTGTTCTAATAGTAGTGGTAGAGTCCACATTGGAAATCAGTCTAAATGAAGAAAAATAATGACAAAGTTTAATAATTGGAACATGGAATGAAGTAGCTTGATATGGAGCTTCAAAATATATTGAAGTCTGCACTCCTTGACCTTCTGCAGCAAGTTATTCTGGTCCTCCTCAATTTCAGCAAGCAGGGTTGTGCCATGTCCTTAACGCAGATTGTTGATGAGTCTCCCTTCAATCTTGATGCCACATTTTTGCTCATAGAGTCCAGATTAAAAAGGTATGGAGATAGGACACATCTATGGTGTACACCCTTTCCAACTTTGAACCATGTAGTATTTTGTTGCTTTGTTCTGACAACTTCCTCTTTGTCCAAGTACAGGTTTTTGTATAAGCACCATCAATTGTTCTAGGATTCCCATTCTTCTCAGAGTCATCCACAGTTTGCTGTGATCCACATACTCAAATGCCTTTCCAGAGTCAATGAAACACAGACATTCCTCTGGTACTCCCTGCTTTCTACCCAGATCTATCTAACATTAGCTAGAATATCCCTAGTGCTATAGCCTCTTCTAAACCCAGCCTGCACTTCAGGCAGTTCTCTATTAATGTGCTGTTCCAGTCATTTTTGGATAATCTTCAGCAAAATTTTACTTGCATATTATATTAATGATATTGTTTGATAATACCTGCACTCTGTTGGGTGACCTTTCTTTAGAATGAGAACAAATACAGATCTCCACATTAGATAAAGAAAAGTGTAGACTAATAAGTGAGTTTGTTTTCTTCAGCTTAAACTTGAACTTGCTTATGAACAAATTAATTGGTGATCAGTTCTGGTGTTAGCTTCTGGCCTTGTCATGATTCATGAGTTTGAGCTTCTCCGTTGTCTTTTTCTACAGTTATAGTTAATTTTATGTCTGTATATTTCATCTGGCAAAGTCCATGCAAATAACCACAACTTATTTGAAAAAAATTTCTTTCCAATCAGTAGATCCTTGTTTTTGCAAAATTCTATCATGTCATTTCTGGTGTTTCTTTCGCAGCAGCCTTATTTCTTTACTGATAGTTCTTTGTGCTCAACTTTTGCTTTTCAGTAACCAAATTACTAATTATTATTATTAATGAATCAGGATTACATATTTGATTAGTTTCAAACTGTATAATTTAGTTTTTTTAAAAAATCTGTAATTTCCTTTTCTTTGGAGTTAGTGTTTAGTGTGCAAATTTGAATAATAGCCCTATTAACTGACCTTTCTTGTATGTGTATGAGTATTTTCCTAATACTGCCACTGTTCTATTTTAGGATTGAACTTGAATTGTTCTTTTGTTGTTGTTCTGATTTAGAATAGATCTTGAATTATCTATCTATATTTATCTATTATCTATTAATCTATCTATCATCTATCTATCTTATACACTAATGTTCACAGAAGTGTTATTCACTGTCACAAGAACATGGAAATAACCCAAATGTCCAACCACAACTGAATGAATTGAAGAATTGTGGTACATTCATACAATGGAATACTATGTGGCAATCAGGAGCAATGATTTTTAAAAATACTACTCAACTTGAATTATTCTTTTTTGATAAAGAATGTGTCACCATTACTCTTCAATTTGTAGATCATGTGATTGTATGATTTAGAACGGTCAATACCAGTTCCTCTCACCTCATTAATTCCCAGGATATCTATTTTCATATGTTCCTATTTTGATTTGTTTACTTTCAGTCCAAAGTTTGTTGTCTTTAGTGCAAAGAACATCAGTATTCCTTGTAGGATTGTTCTGTTGTTGTCGTTGTGTACGATAGAATTGGAACTGAACTATATGGGAGGAGATTACCTATCCTTCTCCAGCCTTCGAGACTGCAGCTCAGCTTCTTATCACTAGGCCACCAGAGCTCAGGGTTGGTATAGTTTTCATAAAATCCCTTAGTTTCTGTTTATCTGAAAATGTCGTAATTTCACTATGATATTTGAGGGATAATTTTGTAAAGAAGTCTTATTTTTTTTCCTTTCACACCACCATCTCATGTCCTTCACACCCATATGACATCTGTTGAGAAAAAAGAGTGGATCTTGTTGGTTCTCCTTTGTAGATAACACTTAGTTTTTCCTAAACTGCTGTCAGTATTTTTTTTTCTTTGTCTTTAATTTCAGGAAATTTGATTATTATACATCTTGATGCTTTTCTTTTAGACTTTATTCGTCTTCTCAAATGCATATTCTAATTTTCCCTCATACTATTTAAGAAGTCGGCTTTTCATGATATCCTCTTTTTAATGTCTTTTCTTGTTCTGCTATTCCAATTACACTTAATTTATTTCTCTTGATGTTGTTTCACATGATTCTTTTGTGTTCTTTTTTTCCCCTCCTTCCGGTCTGCTTTGTTCCTTTAACAGAGTACTGTTGAAGTAATCTCACTTTTATCCATCACTAATCTGTGCTTCATTTCTTTGATTCTATCATTCTGTTCTTCTAAAGTAATATCTATTTCTGGAATTTTGTCTTGTTCTGTGTTTAAATCTGATATTTTTAATATTACTTATATTTTTATTTTATCTATTTTGTCTTATATTGAGATTTTTAAAAATTTTCATCTGTGGTTTTCTTGATCCATTAAAGGAACTGAATTATCTTCTTTTGGATTCTTATCATGAATTTCCAGTAACATTTCTTCCTGTTAAATTTTTCTAGGCCTGTATTGTTATCCTTTTTTTTGTTCTGTCTTGCCCTGCTGTTTTTGACTGACTTAAGTCATTGACTGCCTAGGAAACATTGTGGTTGTGTTGTCTTTGTATTGTTTTGTTTACATATGTGAGAAATTGAAGCTAGATTTAGAAAAGACCACTGAAAAATGAGTATCATAGCTGATATCAGATGGATGGACCGAGGCTGAAAGCAGAGAATGCCAGAAAGATGCTTATTTATGTTGTAATGACTTTCAAAGGTATTTGATTATGTGAATCATAAATAAATATAGACAAATTGAAAAATGAAAGTTTATTTCTTTATCTCATTAGCTTTGTATGTATGTGTGCTTTAACCTTATATCAATTGGATGTGTCATAAAGGATAGGATTTTATACTCTATTTTGCACTATAATCCACATGCAGTTGACTATAAAAAGCTTTTGACTATTTAAATAATACAGTGAATGATTACAAACTCTGTAATACTAGTGTGGAAGTTGTTGTAAATGAAATTATTAAAAATCTGGCAAAATGAGGTGAAGGAAGAACTAAAGTATAAGCTAATTTTTTGACCAGATTAATAAAATCTGGATTTTCGTGATTTGGTGGAACAATGTTTGTTTGTTTGGTTGGTTGGTTGATTTAATCACTCTAGGTTTAAAATCTTATATTGCATAAGAAATGCCATTCCCAGTGCCATTATTCTGACTCTTTCTAGATTAGAAAGCTAAAGCATTAAAAGGATCTTGCAAGTAAGGCTTTTAAATTTTCAAATATGAAACTCCATGAGATATATGTGTCCTCTGCTCAGTCCAAATGTTGAGAACTTGAAAAGTACTTGAAATTGCTAGTTTTGGAAATATGCTCCCGTGGTCCTCTGCATGTTAGAATTCCTTTACAGAAAAACTATCTTTTCATTTGACAACATGCCACAAACTTTACTCAGTTCGTCAGACCAAGAATTATTGTCCCCATTTTAAAATAAAGATAAGGAAAATGACATTCAAAGAGGTTAAATGAGTTGTACAAGTTCATATGACTATGCTTAATAGGAGAATTAGTATTAGAACTCAGTTCCTCTGATTTGCAGCTCATGTTGGAAGAGTTGTAAGTTAGCAGAGTATCTGAAAGGTTATCTTTATGACAGAAAGAGAGTTAATTCAAAAGCAGATTTATTATCCTGAAAGGGATCCAATCAATGTTGGTCAAAGCACTCTTCTATTGGATTATTTACCTTTATCTTGTTGTGGTGCTCAAGTATTTCATAAATTCTGGA
>NW_006399762.1:31844100-31869676 GCF_000299155.1 Elephantulus edwardii
TTATAGAAAAAAAAAGCACTCTTCTTTCCACACTGATGTTTTTTTCCAGGACATCTCTCATCTCATTCAGAATCAAAATCTCAATGATCAGAACTAGCTGTATTACTTTCTCTGCTCTTGGTTGTTAAATCTATTTTAGTGGTAGAGTTAAATGCATTGCTAATATTGCTGGCTGGTGGGATCAGGTACTATTACTAGGCTTTTTTTCCTTAACATTAGGTGGGGAGTTCTGGTGGTCTAGTGGTAAGGAGCTGTGGCTACCATGCTAAAAGCATATGGTTTAAATCCACCAGCTGCTCCTAGGGAGAGGATGGGCATTCTTTTCCCAGGGGTTTACTGCCTTTGAAAACCTGCTGGAGGGTCAGCTATGAGGCAGTTGCATCTTGACTGTACACAATAATACATTTCAGTATCTTTCTGGATTATTGTTGTTGTGTACCGTCAAGTCAGAACTGACCCATAGCTGACCCTCCGGCAGATTTTTAGAGGCAGTTAATCACACAGGAGGAGATTGCCCATCCCAGTCCTGTGGAGCAGCTAGTGGCCTTGAATGCCTTCGGGATTGCAGCACAGCTCCTAAACACATTTTTGTTGTTAAAGTTACTCATTTGTGATACTTCTGACATAGCAACATTTGTTGTTGTGTACCATCGAGTTTAATTGACCCATAGCTGACCCTTCAGTGGGTTTTCAGAAGCAGTTAATCACCAGTGAGATTGCCCACTCTTCTCTCGCCAAGCAGCTGGTGGCCTTGAACTGAGCGCATCGCAGCTTTTTTTAAAAATATTTTTATTTACATTCATTCACTGTTGCATTTTTCTCCCTGCTCACCCCTCCCCTCCAGTTAGCTCTTTTCTTTGAAAAGTAAAAGAAAAATTCTTTCACTGTTATACAATCCCTGCCCCCAAGTCCACTCCACTATGAAGCCTTTGTTCTGGACTCCTGTCATAACAATAATACCTAATCATATATCCTTTTTAAACAATTCTCTCCCTCATCTGTTTCAATATACATAATTTATCCCATCTTTCTCAGTTTCCCTCCAAACCTGATGTCAGTCCCGTTTTATAACAATGACACTTATGCAGTATTTGTCTTGCCACTAGGTCACCAGAGATGAATTTAATAAATGAGTAAATAGTCATACAATTAAAAGTAAAGTTAGCACAGTAGATTCAAAAGCAGCTTAGAGTTTCTATAGGTCATTTACTATTCAGGAAGATACATCTATAACAAAACTCCCTCCTTTGAGTGGAATCCTAGCTCACATTTTAAGTAAATGTTACTCTGCTGACTTGAACTGAGAGCTTAGTTTGCCTAACAATCTCCAGAGAATTTACATACAGGTAAAGTGAAGAGAGTGAGATTTTATGAGTACTATAGAAATACAGAATTTGTATTTTCTTTTCATTTTTATAATGAATAAAATAGTCATAGCTTTCTGTCTTCTATCTATTTCAATTTTGCTTTGTGTTGCTAACAATGCTTTTTCTAATTTTTTTCCATGTTCAATTTTTTTTCTTGAAGGAAAAAAGCTGAGTATACATTTTGTACTAACTGGAATATATGTGATGCTTTTAGCAGAAATATCTGTGTTTTTCCACTTAGTTTAATAATTCATTTTTATTCAGTCTGCATCACACTACCTTACTAGTCTATATTTCTAAGCACCTTATAGGCATATTCATTATCCAATGTGATTTGCACAATCAGCTTAGGAAGGAAAACACACAGAAGACATTGTTTGCCATTTCAAAGTCCTATAAAAACTATACACATACACACATACACAATTTGTGGGAAATCTTATCTCAATTTGATTATTACCGAGGTTTCTAATGTAAAAACCACTGGGATATTGTTTTTAGTCCTCATTTGCTAACTTCAGATGATTTCTAGAAATGTTTATAATGTCAAAGTTTAAGAACTTTTAGAGAAATTAGAAAATTAATAATGATGATAATTTTATATATTAATAAAATCTGACCCCATATTCCTTGGCAATCTTATCACATTGTCTTAATATGATAGCTTACCCTATTACAGTAATTATCTTAGAATACTACACATTTTTCATTTTCATAAATTTTCTTTCTATTTGCAGGTTATGCTAATTATACTCAAGCTCGGTTTTGAGTTGAAAATTGTTTAATAATGATTACCTTGTTTGTCACAGTGATTTTAGATAAATATCAACAAAATACAGAATAATTCTTAAACATAACCTGTCTCTTTAAGATGTGCAACAAGGGCTAGGAGCAAAGAATCTGCAATATTCTTTATAATTTCATGGGGTCTTCTGAGGAAATGTGCCAATTTTATGGGGACTCGTAGGGAAAAATTTTGATTTCATGTGGATTCGAGTGAAAAGGTAAATTTCATGGGATTTCTAAAAATGGCTGGATTTCTCAGGATCCATGAAATCCATGACAGCCATGGAAAAAATGCACCACTCTTGTCATGGACTAAATTTCAGTGCAGTTTGGGAAAACTTTCTTTCTTACACACCTTCCATGACGCACATTGTGCTTTTAGTCTTTTTTAGATCATTTACCTTTTCATTGATGTCTATGAATACGAAAAGTGGTATTTTGTGTATATCACAGAAGATGGGGAAAAGCAGCTTCCACCCCTCCCCACCCCCCAGATGCTTAGGGCATTGGTGTGATCACCAACATGTTGAGCATGTGACACCACCAGGCACTTATGTTTGAGTCAAGGTTAAGGGGTTAGTAATCAGCATTTGGGTGGTTCTAAGCTGAGAAAGAAGGAAAAAAGTTCTCACTTCCATTACTAAAGTTTACATAAGATATGTTCCTGGTTCCTCCTTGAAGTCAAGGATTCTGAAGCTTCATCTGACATACTTTTGGCATGATGCAAGAAGGAACCGGTCTTTGGAGAGGGACATGATGTTTGGGAGAGTGGAGGGACAGTGCAGGAGAGGGAGACCCTCCATGAGATGGATCGATTCTGTGATTGGGGTGGTGGGAGCAAGTGTGTCGGAGATGGTAAGGCTGACACACAATAGAGCAGGGTTTAGGGGTTTGTACATCGGGTCACTGTGAGTCACAAGCGACTCGATGGCACATAACAACAACAACAAAGTTAGATAAGTTAACATAAGAATGTTAGGTCAAAAAAGATCTCTAGGGTCACTGAGTATATCGTTCCTTAAGGCTCTTCTAAATTCTACAAATCTGCAGTAGAATCCCTTTAGAAACTTGATAGAAATCCAGATTCTATAGTCCCACTCAAGTCAGCTGACCAAGATACATAGAGAATAGAACTTGAGAATTTATTTTTAAACTATTTTTTTAACTTTCTTATCCAAACTGAGGACATTCCAGGTTGGGAATCACTATTTAAATTGTTTTCTGTCTAATCCAGAACTTTCTACTACATTGTCTTCCAGGATTTTTACATTTTCTATTTAAGCTTTTTCCTTAGAGGGAGCAAAGAAGGGCCCAATGGATTGCCCTTACATGGTCTCTCAGTTGACATAGGGACTAAGTAAAAAAGAAAGCTATTAAGCTGAACATATATGTCAATGTTTGGAAGCTCATATCTATATGCAAAGCATGAGAGCATTGAGACAGGTGTGCTATTTGGTCACAGGTCATGTTTATTTGTTGATGTGGTTTTTCTGAAACAGCAGAGAACTCTTAGTGAAATGCCAAAGAGGGGAAAAAAGTCCTTCCTTAATTTGTATGGTACCTATTGTTATTGTTGTTGTTTTGCACCACAGAGTTGGAACTGACCCACTCTGACTCTCCAGTGGGTTTTCAGAGGCAGTTAATCGCATGGGAATAGAAGGGCACCTGTGTTCATTAAAAATTCAGCATATGTTACAATGATCAACACTTTGATTTAATATGTAAAAAAAATGTTAGATTCTAATTCAGATCAACAAGAAGAGGTTTTTCCACATACTTTGAAGCTCATGTGGGACATTAGAAGGTAGCGTGTGGGATATAGAAAACAACTTCCATATGCACAACTGCAGCTATTACTGGATCTCCAGTATATATATGCCCAAAGAACTAAATTGTCATAATGTGCCCTAATCATCTGACACAAAAAGTTTCACAATTTTCAAAATTCTAAAAACATTCATGCAAGATCAATTTTAGAATATTAGTTACAATATCCATTGTAGTATCTGTTTTCAAGACAGGTATGTCTTAGAGTAGGTAGAGCCAGAGTGTTCTTTGGAGGCAAGAATGATGAGGCTTCGCCTCACATACTTTGGATATGTTGCTAGCAGATGCTATTCCTTGGAGAAGGTTATGATGTTGGGTAGGGTAAAAGGTTGGTGAAGGAGAGAAAGACTCTCAACCAGATGGATTGATGTGGTGACTGCTACAGTGGACTCTTGTGTGTCAGGAAGTGTGAAGATGGCACAGGATAGAACAGCGTTCAGATCTTTTGTTCATAGGGTCACTGAGTCATGTTCAACTCGATGGAACCTAACAACGGCAACAATTACAATATCTATTGTAGTAATGTCTTTTTAAGAACCATTTCCATTGGTTTTCTTAACATTTAGTATGTGTGCAATACTTTCTATTTTGTAATTCTTTTTATTTAATTCTACTGGTAAAAATTTTTCAATATTTCTCATTCCTTGAAGAGTAGAGGTTGACAGTTTAGCTGAGCATGTAGAAAACATTATGTTCCAGTCCCTTCATTCCTCCAGTTTCATCAACTAAAAAATTAAAAATTAACTCATTGCCATCAAAGTTAGAATTTACTCAAAACTAATCCTTTAATAGGTTTTTAGAGACTTGAATCACATGGGAGGAAATTACCTATCTTTCTTTTGTGGAGAAGCTGGTGGATTTCAACAACCTGCCTTTGGGTAATACAACTCTTGTTTATCACTGTATACTGCTTTATGTGTCTTATCTTTACAGGTATATTTTCCTTTTCTAAGGAGATAATTTCCCTTTAATTTTTGTCTTTTTCACAACTCAAGGATCACATTTTTTGGTAAGTTCATTTGGACTGCCAAATTTGATTGTGTTACCTCTTCTCTATGTTCTCTTAAGAGTAATTTATGCAGATGTTGTTGTTGTTTTTATTGCCTTCGAGTCAAGCATGATTCATAGTGACTCTATGAACAAAAGGCGTGAAGCCCCTCTACAACCATCAACATTTTTCAAAGTTCATAGAGTTTCCAGAAGGACATTATTTAGGAAGTGGATGCCACTCCTGCAGATAGTATACTATAATTGGTTATTTTTACAAATTCTTATGCAATAATTTTTATATTTCTCAATAAAAAGTTGTGTTTCTTAACATAGTCTATACAAACCTTCAAGATGTGCTCCTACATTCTATTTAACCTCATTACTCTCTATCCTCCATTGATATCCAAAATGTCAGCTGTGCTTAGAACTCATTTTAAAATACCTAGCACTCATCTTGTTCTGTACTATTTACTCTTAGGCACACTTGAAAGTCACTTTGTCTTCATATCACCTGTTGATTCAGCTCTAGTTTTCATCAACTATTGGATGAGAATCTATTGGCTGTCACGTAGAGTGCTTGCTACTGTGCATGTGAAAGTGATGGAGACATGGCCCTTGTTTTACGGAGCTCCTCGTCTAAATAGGAATATTCTCCAATGAGACTGGATTTGCAGTCCTTCAGAGTCCAATCTATAAGATAGCTCCTTTCTCATGCTACTACATTATTGGTTCTAAGCTTCCTAAGGGAAGACAATGAGTCACCGTAGTTCTGTAGAGTTGGCACCTTACACTACATGTGATTTCTATTAGTTAATAAACTTAAATAGTAAATAAAAGTTTAGGGTGCTTGCTAATTATCAAGACAATGCATCATTTATTATAAAGTTCTTGAGTGTCAATTTTGATGATATCCTTTCCATATTTTGAATTCTGATCATTATCATGTACAGTATTTTTAAAAAGATACTTTCACAAAACATTGGACCAATTGGCAGCATCAGGATGGATGGTGAAGAGATAGAGATTGTTCACAGCTTTAGTTTGCTTGGTTCCACAGTCAATGCTCTTGGCACCAGCAACCAGGAAATTAAAAGACATATTGCCATGGGAAAGTCTGCTGTTAGGGACCTCTTCAGAGTACCTAAGAGCAATGGTGTCTCTCTGGAGACTAAGGTGTGTCTGGTAAGGCCATGGTCTTTGCAATCACTTGTTTTGCATCAGTGAATTGGACAATTACTAGGGAGGATAGAAGGAGAATTGATGCCTTTGAGCTGTGGTGCAGGAGAAGAGTATTGAATGTACCATGGACTGCTAAGAAAACAAACAGGTTCATCCTGGAGAGGGTTAAAGTGGGCTGCTTCTTGGAGGCAGGGATTCCGAGGCTTCGTCTGACATACTTTAGACATGTTGTAAGGAGGGACCAGTCCTTGGAGAGGGACATCATGCTTAGGAGGGTGGAGGGACGGCACAGGAAAGGAAGGCCCTCTATGAGGTGGATTGATTTGGTGACTGGGGTAATCAGGATGGGTGTATCAGAGACAGTGCAATTGGCACAGAACAGAGCTGAGTTTAGGGCTGTTGTACATAGGGTTGCTATGAGTCACAAGTGACTCAATGGCATATAACAACAACAACTTTCATAATTCTCTTATGTTCATATCAAACCTATATCTAGACCTATACGCTGTTGTCCAAACAGAGCAAGGGAACATTACATGGTTTAAAATCAGGAAAAGTGTATGTCAGGATTGCATCCTTTTTCTGTACCTATTCAATCTGTACACTGAACAAGTCATTTGAGAAGCTGGACTCTATGAAGAACAATGTGGCATCAGAATCAAAGGAAGACTCGTTAACAACCTTCATTATGCAGATAGCACAGTCTTGCTTGCAGAAAGTGAGGAGGACTTGAAGTACTTGATGTGAAAGAGCAAAGAATATAGCCTTCAGTATGGATTGTATCTTAACATGAAGAAGACAAAAATTCTCGCCATCATGATAGATGGATAAAAGATTGAAATTGTCAATTATTTCATCTTACTTGGATCCATAATCAACACCCTTGATAACAGCAGTCAGGAGACTTATTGCATTGAGTGAGTCTGCTGTTAGGGAACTCTCGAAAGAACTGAAGAGCAAAGATGTTACTTTGAGGACTAAGGTGTGCGTGATTCAGACCATGATCTATTCAATCACTTACTATGCATCTGTTGTTGTTGTTTTTGTGTACCACTGAATTGGAACTGACTCATAGCTGACCCTTCTGTGGGTTTTCAAAGGCAGTTCACTTGCACGGGAGAAAATTGCCCATCTTTATTCCATGAAACAGCTGGTGATTTGAATTGTGTGTCTTCAGGACTGCAGCACAGCTCCTTACCAGTAGGCCACCTGCATTATCTGCTATGCATCTGACAGTAGGACAATCAATAAGGATGACATAGAAAGAGTTGATGCCTTTGAATTGTGGTGTTGTAGAAGAGTATCAAATATCCCATGGACTGGCAAAAGAACGCACAGATATGTCTTACAAAGAGTGCATCCAGCCAGCATGCTCCTTCGAAGCAAGGATAACAAAGCATTGTCTCACATACTTTGAGCATATCAGTAAGAGAAGCTTTTTCTTGGAAAGAGATTTCATGCTTGGAAATGTGGAGGGTCAGTGAAAGAAGGGAAGACCCTTAACCAGCAAGTAAAGTGACTGCAGCAATGGTCCCAAGTGTATCAGAGATGAAGAAGACACAGGATAGGACAGGTTTAGATCTATTTTTCATATGATTGCTATAAGTTGTAGTCAGTTCTATGGAACTTAGTAACAACAATAACATAGTTCTCTAGGGTTTTGTTTTTCCCTCATTTCTTCAATGGGTTTCCCTTCTTTGAACCCCTATGTAATTAAATCTATTAATAAAAAGGACAAGTAAAGGGAGGAAAATTTAACAGCTATACAAATTATGTTATACAAATCTGACGTGTGAATATTGTAGATCATTTGTGGATTCTCAGAAAGGACCCCACCCCCTCAAAAAAACACTGAAAAACAAAAACTCAGCAGAAAAAAAATGTCACTTTTTTATCCAATATCTCTGTTTCCTTGTTAACTAAAATGTATAAGGAAACAGAATGGCAGGCATAGATTCACACACTACACATTTTCTAAATCCTTCATGGAATGATTCCTTTTCCAGTTAGACAACATCTAATCTTATTATATGCTCTGTTTGCATTTCACATGCAGGCAGGCTGTGCCTCAAACATTTGGTCAGTCTTAAAACAGCTAGGGAGGAACACACCCACGGTGTCAACTATTCCATTGGTGCTGCCTTCTTCAGCTGTGATTGGTCTGGATATATAAGACACTTGTGTAAGTTAACAATGTAGAAGCCCACATCATTATTTATAAAAAACAAACAATACACAACAAAAACAAACTCCAAAAGGAGAATACTTACACTTCTTCAGATTATTGATGTTTATTTTTATGTTGCTGGATTTGTGGCACCATGATTTAGGTGACAGGTTGCCTTCATGTCACTGCTGCCTCCAGCTTCCCCCATGCTACTTGGTGGACTTGCTCAGCTGCTGAGGCTTCTGAGCTGTCACTCTTCCTGGCTGATCTCTGGCTTCTATCATGCAATCTGATCCCTTGCCATCACACTACTCTGCCTCTGTTGCCTGTGAGCAAACTGCACAGAACACACTTAGATCTCTCTTGTTTTGAACAAATAAGAGTTAGCAGTTTTAGAATTGTTTTTGTTATTCTTCTCTTGAAATTATTTTTCTTGTTACTACACGTCTTTTAGCTCTGCTCACAAGCCTTCTACCAAGAAACATGTAGTTGTGGTCTTCTATAGGATGACCGCTGCACAGAATCCTCTGCAAAGCACAGTGACATCTCTGCTTATACCAGCGAGTGTTGTAACCTTCTTAGCTCTTCAAGCAAGTCTCTTTGCATGAAGAAACACATTTGTCATTTTATGAGCAGGCAAACCCACTGAATTTCCTTGCTTCCTAGGCTGGCATATCTACCATTGCTGTTTTTATCTGTTTTGAGCAGTCTTAATAGGATAGCTCTTTCTTCTAGATCTAACATGTTGTCAGCTAGAGGGAATCCAGTGCTTTAGTTCAAAAGATGCCCACTGTTCCAGACTCTTCTCGGTGGCAGTGAGGTCTCCCTAAACTTTCATAGTATTATCTCAAGGCTTTATTGTTTATCAAGTTGGAACCTACTCATAGTTGATCCTCCAGTGGGTTTTTAGAGACAATAAATCACGCAAAAGGAGATCGCCCATCTCTCTTCCATGAAGCAGCTGATGGTTTCAAACCTCATGTCTTTGGGATTGCAGCACAGTCTCTTACCATTAACCACTAAGCCACCAGAACTATTACTTGCCAATGTCAAAATCTGGTAAGTCAGACAATAGTCTCATCTAATCATTTGGTTGTAGAGTACGGCCGTGGCAGAAAAAGTTATTTTTTATTGTACCACGCTTGTTTTTACTATACAAATAAACCATGTATCAGTTGCTGCTGAGTCAGTCCATTTTGTGTGCCAGAGTTGAACTGTACTCTGCGGGATTTTTAGTGGCTGGATTTTCCAAAGTGGATCAGCACATCCAGCTTCTGAGGCGCTGCTGGGTGGCCTCACACCTCATCTTTCAGTTAGCCGCCAGATCTTTTCAGCCCTCAGAGACTTCAAAAAAGAGTGAACTTCTGCTGAACAGAAAATAAATTTGGAAATTCTGGGATATTGTTAAGGCTTACAGTTTTTATTGCCAAGCAATAAGAATACTTTTCACAAGCAGTTACTGTGACATTCCTATTAAATAAGGTAAATTGTTTCTTTAGAATAGAAGAAAAAAAATTGTCATTGCTCCCTTGCATAGTAAATGTCATTGGAAAAATTATAATTTTTTTCCATCCAAGACTCAGAGATCAATTAAAAAAAATAACCAATCTTACCTCACCACATATAGATCAGAAATATACCATATTATAAAAGTATTATACAAAGTAATTTATTTATTGAAAATACTAAAGTCAAAAAAAGAGTAAATACATTGCAAACTTTAAGAAGCTTAAATAATGTGAGAGAATATTATGAAATTATTTTTTATTAATTATGTTTACTTTTGCCCTCATATGAGAGAATTATAAATCATAAAAATATGTTATTTTTACATATGAAGCAAATATGGGATATCCTTAGATGGAATATTAGTGAGTCACAGATAAACAAGGCCTAATTTACCCTGAGCCCATTCTCATTGTCTTCTCCTCTAGAAACTGCTCAAAGAACCATAGGAATTGACTTCTGGCCCTTGTTTTGCTTTCTTCAAATTATGATGTTTGGCAAAGAACTTTCAATCCTCTGAGCCTTAATATCTTCATAGGTAAAAATGAACTTCTATTCCATAGGGTTGTGATTATATAGAAATAAGAAAATGCACTGTAGGAAAAGACATTCAAATAAGTAGTCAAATGCTATATATTCAGAAACTATCTTTTTAGATTTTTTAATTTATTTTACTTTATACAGATTTATTTACAATGTTTGAATACATTGTTTTTCACACCTGATCTTTCCCATTTCCTTCACTTCCCATCAAATTATGCGACCCTATGAGTAATAAGCTATTTTGATTGTTAATGAATCTCATTATTTACTATTGTGTTGCTAGTCTTATTTTCTTCCTATTTGAAGAGAGAAATTGCAGAAAAACTTGATTTAAAGAGATACTTAGGATTTTGTGTGTGTTTGTTTTGCTTTGTTTTCAATCTTTATTTTGTTAGATGCATTATTAAGAAACTTCTATGATGTTACTAGTACTTCTGGGTGTTTCTAGAGCTAGTGTTGGATTACACAAATCAAGTTCTTGTGTTTAACTGATATGCAATTTGGAGAAAATAAATCTTGAAATTAAAGAGCTTGAGATAAAATTATTTTAAATTAAAATTTAAATTATTTGTGTGTCTAGAGAGATTTTAAGTGGAATTAAATTCAGCAATAAGCTAAACATATTACCAATATGTAGCTCAATTTCCCTTCCCAAAAGGCCAGGTCAAGAAAACTCTTATTTCATACAGTGCCATAAATTGCTTTTGCCCTCTCTCTTATTATCATTATTCTGCCTTTGAAAATTAGATATGATTTTTGTTCCCCCCCTTAATATTAGGGAATCTGATATTTTAGGTAACTCTTGGTACAAATTCAAATGGACAATCAAGCTAGTTCACTCCAGGGCTCCCACATTCTTAAGACAGGAGAACAGGCTCAGTTTGGGGTCCCCATTCTTACACCTCAAATGGTGGCAGAATGAAGCCACACTTAGCTTTCATACAAGATTCAGGGCAATCCAGGAACTGGCTTGGCTCTGACACTATATTAGATATGTGAAGATCCAAGCTGCTCTCTCTATTACTCAGGGCAGAATACGGATTGCTTTGTAGGTACCCTGGCTGTTTTAAAGTTTTCTTTTAACACAGTGACTTTGAAATTCCTCAGTGTTTTTTTGTATGCGAGTGTAAAGAGACAGACAGAGGAGAGCTGATGTTCCCTAGGGGCAAATCGTGTTTTCGGCTCCTCTTTATACCAAAGTTCTTCTTGCATTTTATCTTATGTCTCCTCCTACAAGCTGAAGATTTGAGCAGTTCCCCTTTTCTTAATAAATTTAAGGAATGGATGCTACAAGGACATACACCGTCCAGTGGATCTTAAACGCTCTCCTCTATGTATGGATGAATAGAATAGTTTTCATTACTCCCAACCATATAATTTGACAGCCACGTCTTTTTATCAGAGTTCCTGAATCCTCTAGGCATTGTGACAGAATAATTTTGAAAATGTCTTTTCAAAAAAACAAATGATAAAATGGTATTTTCATGTACACATCCTTTACTAAGAACTAGCTAGATGTATACTGTATCTTTTTTTTTAAGAGAAAAGAAAGGGATAGAGAAAAAAAAGAAAACGCTGACATATGACCCAAAACTATTTCAATGTTTTACTACATAATGAAATTGAATTCTCACAAAAGTTGAAGGATGCAGGTATTATATTTACAATAGTATATATACCAGAACATGCTCAGAAAGATAAGGTGACAAGTTGAAATCAGTCTTTACAGTGGTGGTGGTCGTTGTTGTTGAGTACCTTAGAACTGGAACCAACCCATAGCTAATCCTATGATGGATTTTCAGAGGCAGTTAATTGCAAGGGAGGAGATTACCCATCCTTCTTCTGCCTAGCAGTAGGTGGCCTCCCACCTTGTTCCTTTGTGATTGCAGTGTAGCTTTTTGCCACTAAACCACCAGAGCTCTTACAGTGGTTATTGTTGGTGATATGTACCATTGACTCACAACCTGTGACTCACAACAACCCTATATACAACAGCCCTAAACCCTGTTCTATCCTGAACCAATCTTATTGTCAATGACACATCTACGCCCATTTTCCTAGTCACTGAATCAATCCATCACACCAAGGATCTTCTTCTCCTACGCTGTCCCTCCACCCTCACAAGCATGACATCCCTCTCCAAGGATGGGTCACTCGTTGCAACATGACCAAAATACGTCAGACGAAGCTTCAGAATCCTTGCCTTCTAGAAGCAGCCTGGTCTCACACTCTTAAGGATAAAACTGTTTGTTCTCCTAGCAGTCCAAGGTATATTCAATACTCTTCTTCATCAAAGGCATCAATTTTCCTTCTATCATCCCTAGTCATTGTCCAGCTTTCTGATGCATAGTAAGTAATTGCAAAGATTATGACCTGGATCGGGTGAATCTTAGTCTCCAGACTGACATCATTGTTCTTCAGTATTTTGGAGAGGTCTTTAACAGCAGATTTTCCCAATACAATTTGTCTTTTTCTTTTCTGGCTGCTTTTATCAAGATTGTTGATTGTGGCGCAAAACAAACTGAAGCTATTAAAAATCTGAATTTCTTCACCATCTATCATGATGCTGCCAATCGGCCCAGTGGTGAGAATCTTTATTTTCTTGATATTAAGCTTCAATCCATATGAAAGGCTGAAGCCCTTGAACTTCTGCAGCAAGTGATTCAGGTCCTCCTCAGTTTCAGCAAGCAAGGTTGTGTCATCTGCATAATGCAAATTGTTGATGAGTCTTTCTCCGATTAGTAGTTGAAAAACATGGACTTGTTGAGAGAAATGAAGCTGGAGATAGAGTGATAGAAATCTGTACAACTAATGATTTGCTCATTGCAATTGTGCTTTGTAAGAACATAAACAAGGGCTATACATATGGATTTCATCTGATGCTATGCATAGGAATCAAATTGATTACATCTGTGGAAAGAATCACTGGAAAAGCTCAATATCATATATGAAATCTTGGCCAAGTCCTGATTGTGGAAGAGACCACCAACTACTCTTATACAAGTTCAAGCTGAAGCTACAGAAAATTAAATCCACAGAAACCAAAATTTGACCTTAAGTCTATCTCACCCAAATTTCAAAACCATCTCAGGAACAAGTTTGAGGCCTTGAACACTAGTGAGTGAAGACCAAATGAGCATTTGGGAGAATATCAATAATATCAACCAGGAATAATGCAGGGGTCATTACAAAGACAGAGAAGGAAAAAAGGACTAATATGGATGTCAGATGAGACTCTGAATATTGCACTAGAGTGCTGAGAAGCCAAAGTAAAGTGAAAAATGAGCGGAGCAGAAGATTTCAAAGGGCATTGTGGGAGGACAAAGTATTACAGTGAAATGTGCAAAGAGCTGGAGTCAGAAAATCAAAGGGGCTGAACTCCCTCAGCATTGATTAAGCAGAAGGAACTGAAGAACAAAGTCAAGCCTCAAGTTGCAATAAATATTTAAGGATGTTTTGGGCAGAATATTAAATGTTCCAGGAAGCAATATAAGAAGGTGGAAAGAGTATATAGAGTTATTATACCAAAAGGAATTGGCACACACAAAAGTGTGTGTTCAATAATGTATACTGCACTGAAACAGAGGAGGGAGAGAACCGTTTAAAAGAGAGATGTAACTGGGTATTTCTGTCATCACAGGAGACTAGAGTGAGGGCTGCATGGTGGAGGGGACCTGGGGGAGGGTTTGTAAAACAATGAAAGAATCTTTTACTTTTCCATAATTTTGGGACTCATGTACTTATAACTTGTTAGTCAAATTTGTGTCTTCTAGGTTGCAACACCCCCATGATACATCTTCAAGGATATGTACATGTACAGCCAAGCACAATCAATAAGAGTGCATCTGAATTCCAAAAATCAATCTCCATAATAGTCTATGTGTTTCCTACTGCCAAAGGGGCCCTTTAGAGTAGTGAGAGAAGATCTTCACACTGAAACCCACAGCGTCCCTTTTCAGCAGGAAGTAGCTAAGAGAATACGCCATCCCCTTTTCCTTATGACTCAGGGTGAAGTCTCTCTCAGGGAGGAGTGATAGGGAATGGCAAAGGATACACTGACAAAGAAGATTAATCAGAACTGGCTTTGACAAGCACTGTGGCATTTGGACAAGAACAAACTGGGAGGAGGGTAGAGAGAATGGTGCAGCGGTGAATGAATGGAAACCCAAAATCTCTGTAAATGTTTATGAAAATTAATAAAATATAATTATAGAAAAAAAAAAGAACAAACTGGGAGGAGGGTAGAGAGAATAGTGCAACAAGGAATGAATGGAAACCCAAAATCTCTGTAAATGTTTATGAAAATTAATAAAATATAGAAAAAAAAGTGTGTCATGAAGTAATGTATGAGCAAGAGCTTGTGGTGATGAAGGAAGAAGTTCAAACTGTTCTGGAAGACTTGGCATAAAACAAGGTTCCAGGAATTGATGGCATATCAATTGACATATTTCAACAAACATACGCTGCTCTGGATGAGCTCACCAAGTTGTGCCAAGAAATCTGGAGGACAATCACCTGGCCAACTGACTGAAAAAGATCTATATTTGTTTCCATTTCAAAGAAAGGTGACCCAACAGAGTGGAAACTATCGAACAATACTATTCATATCACATACAAGTAATATTTTGCTGAAAATTATCCAAAAATAACTGGAACAGAATATCAGCAGAGAACTGTTAGAAGAGCAGGCTGGGTTTAGAAGAGGCCATAGTACTAGGGATATTATAGATAATGTTAGATAGATTTTGGCTGAAAAGCAGGGAGTACCAGAGGAATGTCTATCTGTGTTTAATTGACTATGCAGAGACATTTGACTTAGGGGATCACAGCAAACTGTGACTGATTCTGAGAAGAATGGGAATCCCAGAACGCTTGATTGTGCTTATGTGAAACCTATACTTGGACCAAAGGACAGTGGTCAGAACAGAACAAGGAAAGATTACATGGTTCAAAAATAGGAAGGTTGTACACCAGGGATTTGGTCTATCTTGATATCTTTTCAATCTATATGCCAAACAGATTATCTGGGGGGCTGACCTCTATGAGGAGAAATATGGTATCAGGATAGGAGGAAGACTTACAGTGGTAGAGGCAAAAATTATTTATTAAAATAAAATTTTTATTTTATACTGGTTTATTTACAGAGTGAGTATACATTGTTTTTCACACCAGATCCTTCTCTTTTACTTTGGCAAAAAGGATTCTGAGGCTTCGTCTGACATACTTTGGGTATGTTGCAAAGAGGGAACAGTCCTTGTCTTCAAGGACCTCATGATTGGAAGGATGAAGGACAGCACAAGAGAGGAAGACCCTCAATGAGATGGATTGATCAAGTGACTGGGGTAATTGTGGTACAGGATAGAGCACGTTTTAGGTCTATTGTACATATCACTATTATGAATCACAGGGGACTCAAAAGCACATAACAACAACAAAACCAACATGATTAAACTTGCCCCTAATGCTACTCTTACCCTCATCCTTCTGTTCTCCCCACCCCCTGAATCCTACAGTAATGTTCTCACACAGTATTTGTTCTTATGGGACTGAGTTAGTTCACTAAGGATAATGCTCTCCAGTTCCTTCCGTGTAAGGTGGTGATTTGCAAAATCACTGCTCCTGCGTGCTGCAGTATTGCATTGTGTGTTGTTGTTGTTGTTATGTGCCATCGAGTTGCTTGTGACTCATAGTGACCCTTTATACAAGAGCTGTAAATCCTGCTCTATCCTGTGCCAACTTCACTGTCTCTGACACATGTACTCCCACCACCCTAATCATTGAATCGATCCATCTCATCGAGGGTCTTCCTCTCCTGAGCTGTCCCTCCACTCTCCCAAACATGATGTCCCTCTCCAAGAACTGGTCCCTCCGTGCAACATGTCCAAAGTAGGTCAGATGAAGCTTCAGAATTCTTGACTCCAAGGAGCAGCTTGGCTTCACCCTCTCCAGGACAAACCTGTTTGTTCTCCTGGCAGTGCATGATATAGTCAATACTCATCTCCAGCACTACAGCTCAAAGGCATCAATTCTTTATCATCCCTAGTCAATTTCCACCTCTTCAATGCATGGCACACAGTTGCATGAATATAGCATAATTTCTCAATCCATTCTATTGTGATTTGACATTTGGGCTTTTCCCAAGTTCTTGCAATAGTGAACAATGCTGCTGTGAACATTGTTGTACAAGTCTCTGTTTGTGCCCCTGTTTTCATTTTCTTAGGGTATATTTCAAACAGTTGAATAAATGGGTCATATGGAATAGGGTCGCTATGAGTCGGAAACGACTCGACGGCACACAACAACAACAACAACAACAACAACATGAAATTTCTGTGTTCAGCTGCCTGAGAATATGCCACACTGCCTTCTAGAGTGGTTGTATCATTTTACAATTCTACCACCATTATAGAAGAGGTGCAGAGAGGGGTGGGTAAAGGAAAAGGGAAAGATCCAGTGTGAAAAACAATGTATACAAACTTTGTACGTAAACCAGCATATAATAAAAAATTTATTTAAAAAAAAAAAAAGAGTTCCTAGCTCACCATATTCTCCCCTTCATTTATTGCTGTCCTGTTAAACTTTGCCACTGCTACTGGAGTAAGATGGTATCTCATTGTGATTTTAATTTGCATCTCTCTTATTGCCAACGATTCTGAGCATTTTTTGCATGTGTCTGTTGGCCATCCAAATACCTTTGCCTGTGAAAATTCTTTCCATGTCTTTTGCCCATTTCATCATTGGGTTGTTATCAGTCTTTTTCTTGTGAATGCCATGTAGTATTCTGTAGACTTTTGATATGAGACCCTTGTCTGAAATGGTATTGCCAAACCTTTGCTCCCAGTCAGTAGGTTTTCTTTTCATTCTGTTGGAAAATGTTTTTGATGCTCACAGGAATTTAATCTTTAGAAAGTCACATTTATTAATTTTAGCCAGATTGTTTCTGTCTGTATTTGGCATTCTCTTTATACCATAGATTACACTGTCTAAGCCTGATTCCAGTTTGTCTTTGATGAACTTTATGGTTTGGGGCTTTACTCCTAGACCTTTGATCCACCTTGAATTGATTCTTGTGTATGGTGTGAAACGTCAGTCCTGTTTTAGCTTTCTGCAGTATGTAGTCCAGTTATTCCATCACCATTTATTGAAGAGGTTGTCATTTTCCCATTTGATAGGTTTTATTTCCTTGTTGAATATCAGTTGACCATATATAGCTGGATCCATATCTGGGTTCTCTAATCTGTTTCATTGGCTTTTGTGCCTGTCACTGTACCAGTACCATGTTATTTTGGTTTCTACTGCTTTATAGTAGATTTTGAGGTCAGGAAGTGCTATGGCTCTCACTTAAGTTTTGTTTTTCAGAAGTGCTTTGCTTATATGGGGGATTTTTTCCTCTCCAAATAAACTTGACAATTTCCTTTTCAATCTCTTTGAAAAATGATTTTTATATCTGTGTTGGGATTTCATTGAACACGTAGATTGCTCTTGGTAGGATTACCATTTTCACAATATTGAGTCTTCCTATCCATGAACAGACAGCAACATTTTCCATTTCTTTAGGTCTTTTATTGTGTCTCGGAAAAAATGTTCTGTAGTTTTCTTTGTATAGATCTTCTTTGTCTTTAGTTAGCTTCACTCCCATGTGTCTTAACTTGTGGTTGGCTATTGTAAATGGTATTACTTTATTGGTTTCCTTCTCTGGGTTCTTTTTGTTATAGTAGAGGAATCTCACTGATTTTTGGAAATTGATCTTATATCCTGAAACTCTACTAAATTGGTCTACTAGCTCTAACAATTTGGGTTTTGCTGTTCTCATTGTAAGTCCTTGGGGTTTTCTGGGTACATTATCATATTATCTGTATATATGTTAGTGATAAGCTAATCTAGATGGGTAAAGTAAAAAATGTAAAACCAATGTTATCTGATTTCAAAGCCATAATTTTGTACTGAGTCATTAAACCTGTGAGAAAAGGTAGAAATGGAGTTACCTGGCACAGCTAGGACACAGCAGAGACCTCTGTTAAGTTCTCAGGTTTCTGAGAAATTCTTCCTTAAAGTGATAGTAATATCACCATAATACATATTCAGAGTTCCTCCAAACTATTTTTACTGGTAAATACTTCAAGTACAAAGCCTAATGTCTCTACCTTTTGCCTACTCAACTTCTCCTAATATATCTGCAAACACTTCTCTTTTTTTTATTTAAAAAATATGTTTGTACTGCTTTGCATATTATTTTTCACATTATGTTTTATTCATTTACATTGTGTTTTATATGTTCATATACATTCTATTTTACATTATTTTTATCTTCTTCCCATAAGACTTTCCTTATTGAGATAGCTATTCCCCACCTTGTTTTCTACATAATACTAGGAAACAGAGAACAGAATCTTTTAAAAAAAATTATTATTATTATTATTTGAGTAAAAGCTTACAAAGCAAATTGGTTTTCCACTCAACTATCCATACACATTTCATTTTTGCACATCATTATAATACCTACAGTATAACTGTATCCTTATTTCTTTACTGATTTTTATGTCTATTAATTCTCCTATCATACTCTTTTCTGCCCTCTACTCATATCTATGGGCAAATGCTCTCCTTTTGATCTGATGTGGTTCATTGTACTAAAGAATAAGTGCCTCCTGGTGTCATTGTTCATCTTTTGCTGTTATTGTTGTTGTTAGATGCTATCAAGTGGAGTACAACTCATAGTGACCCTATCAACAATAGATCTGAACCCTGTCCTATCCTGTGCCTTCCTCATCATCTCCGACGCATAAGCCATTGCTGCTGTCACTGTCTCAATCCATCTTGCTGAGGATCTTCCCTTCATTCTCTGATTACCTTTCCAAGTATGTTGCACCTTTCCAAAGAATAGCCTCTCCTACTACCTTATAGACCTATCTATTTTTTTGGCTAAAAGTTGAAACATAAAAATGAGTTCAGTTACGGGTTAAAAAAAGTGAATAAATACCATAGACTCAGTAGACATTTTTTTTTCTAAATGAAAATAGGAGACACTAGAGTCAACTATCTCTTTGATTAAAAAATAATAAATTATTTTGATGATGTAAATGCATTCTAGCTTCTAATCAAGCAAAAAAATACTGTGAAATTATATTTGAAATAGAAAGAGTCCATTATCTGCCCATCTTAACTCTTATTCTTGGTTCCCAACTTGACATAGTGAATTTTAATACTTTGTAACTGACAATAAAATTAATCATTATCTGGCTGGAATGAAAATAAGACATTGTGATATAATTGTCCTTTGTTAATAACTATTTCTGAAACAAACAAACCAACAAACCCCAAACAGTTTAAAGTTTACTTTTCCTTTTCATGTATTTTAACTTCTATGAGGGCACAGAATTACATTTTTACACAACTTAGCTTTTAGAGGACTTCTGCCCCAAACTACACATTATTATAAATACTACGCTGAAGAGCAATGATGCCAGTTTAAAGACTAAGGTGTTCCTGATCCAAGCCATGGTCCTTTCAATTACTTGCTATGCTCTGACAGACAATGAATAAGGAAAGCAGAAGAAAAATCAATGCCTTTGTTGTGATGTTAGAGAAGAGTTGTTCTTGTGTGGCTGTTGAGTTGGAACTGACCCATAGCTGACCTTCCAGCAGGTTTAATTCAAAGCTAGTTTAATTGCATGGGAGAAGATTGTCCATCCTTCCCCAGTGGAGCAGCTGGTAGCCTCAAATGGTGTGCCTTCAGTATTGCAGTGCAACTTCTTGCCACTAGGCCTCCAGAACTCCCTGTCAGAGAAGAGTACTGAATATTAATGGACTGCCTAAAGAATAAATAAATATGTCATATAGGAAGTGCATCCAGGGTGCTCCATGGAGGCAAGGATGCTGAAAATTCATCCCACATACGATTGGGAAGGGTTAGTCCTTGGAAAAATGTTATCATACTTGGAAAGGTGGAGGGCTAGTGGAAGAGACGATGAACAACAGTAAGATGGATAGATACAGTGGTTGTAACAATGGGCTGAAGTATATCAAGATGGTCAGAATGACACAGGATAGGGTAGCTTCAGATATGTTGTTTGTGGGGCTGCTATGAGTCATGGGCAAATTGATGGCACAAAATAACATGGGTGACAGTAACAAATAGATGAAATTTTGGGTCTAAATAGGTAACATCCAATGTTCTGACACAGATCTGGGAAAATCATGTCTTTATAATAAGAGAACAACAAACCAAAAGAATAGAAAATATCTCAGGCAATGATGAGTGCTATTGTTAGGTACTATTGAGTTGACCCCAACTCATAGCAACTCTGCATGAAACAGCTTGAAATCATGCCTGATGCTGGCTTATCCCTACAATCTCCACTATTCATTGTTGCAGTCACAGCTTCAATACATTTTCCTCAGGATCTTCCTTTCCTTCACTGACCTTCCACTTTTCCTAGCCTTTTTGTTTTTCAAAGGATGGTCCCTCCTAACAAGAGAGAAACATGTCCAAAGTAGGTGAGACAAAATTTCTCCATCCTTACATCCAAAGAGTGCACTACTGTACTTTTCCAAGACGGATTTATTTGTTCATTTGTCACTGCATGGTATGTTTAATATTTTTAGCCAAAACTACAAAGACATCAATTCATTTTTTTATTTTGATAATCAAATCATTGTCCAACTTCTATATTCATATAAAACAATTGGAAATGCTATGGTTTTAGACAGGTACACTTTAATCTTTAACCTGACATCCTTGTCCTTTAGCACTTTAAAGAGGTCATTTATAGCAGATATTCCATGTACTGAGCTATAGATTTTATCTTGAACACCAAAAGAAGGAACCTATGACAGTGCCTTCTTTGAGTAGAATCCTGAAAGATTTGATGAAATACCTGTGGTTATCTGGGTAAGAATATTCTAAGTAGAGAAAATAATGTATCCAGAACTTCTAAAACAAGATGTGTTTTCTGTTCACCTGAGAGTTTTAAGAAATAGCAAGGTAGTTGTGTATCAAGAAAGCATAAGTTTACTGGTAAAACAAAAGTTAAACATACTATGTATAGTATCTCTTAGGTAATGACTTTTTTTGCACAGACTGTCAAGAAAACAAACAGATTTATCCTGGAGAGGGTTAAAGCAGGCTGCTCCTTGGAGGCAAGGATTCTGCGGCTTTGTCTGACATACTTTGGACATGTTGTAAGGTGGGACAGGTCCTTGGAGAAGGACATCATGCTTGGGAGGGTGGAGGGACGGCACAGGAGAGGAAGACCCTCTATGAAGTGGATTGATTCAGTGACTGGGGTTATCGGGATGGGTGTGTCAGAGGCAGTGCGATTGGCACAGGATAGAGCAGAGTTTAGGGCTATTGCACATCAGGTTGCTATGAGTCGCAAGTGACTCGACAGCACATAACAACAACAACAAGGGATTTTGATCAGAAAGAGATTGTTCCAACTTCTGTGTTTAGAGTAGACTAGTAGAGAACAAGTATGCTTGTCATTATTTATTTCTTTTGCATCAGCTTAAAGTATTATAGAAGGGATTGTGTGAGATAATACTCATAAAGGCTTTTCTAATGAGTTAATATACTGTAAAAGTTGAAAATAAGAAAGTACTCAGTACCCTACTTTGTGAAACAATTTCATCGTTATTGTTAGGTGTCATTGAGTCGAGTATGACCCATACCAGTCCTATGAACAATAGACCGGTCCACATGCCCATCATCTGTGACCCACATTGACAGCCTATTGCTGCAGTCACTGTGTCAATTCATTTTGTTGATAGTCTTCATAGTTAAATGATTAAGAGGTGAGTGTGAATGTTTCAGTCTCTGGGTTCAATATGAAACCTGTGTAACTTTGAGAAGTACTCATCATTTGCATGCCTTGAATTTCTTACCAGAGAAATATGAATATGAATGTGATTAATACAATACCTACTTAACAAAAGGGTGGAGTGACAGGACAGGAGAGGAAGCTCCTGGATGACATGGACTGATACAATAACTGGGGCAATTGGGGGTTGATGTGTTGGAATTAGTGAGACTGTCTCAAGACAGAGCAAGCTTCAGAGCTACTGTATATAGAGTTGCTAAGGGTCACAGGTGACTCGATAGCACACAACAACAACAACAACAACTTAACAGTCACTGTGAAAATCAAAATAAGTTGAAATCTCTAAAATGCTAAGAACATCACCTTGCACATACTAAACAGTACCAATTTCCAATATCATAATATAAGAATTTTCACATACAAAGTGGTTTGGCAAGCTTCATTTACAAAAGCCTTATAAAGAAAATGATCTGAATGTTGTTATTTGCATTCTATTGACAAAAAAAAAAAAAAGAGATTCGAAGATGTTAAGTGACTTACCCAAGATCTCCTGATCAGAAAGTGGAAGAGCAGATATTGAACCCAGATTTCCTGATTCTAAGAACTCTTTATTATACTCTGCTGTATTTGAATATTTGCATATGGTTTCATTTGCATGTGATTTAGTGGTAAGAAATTGTATTACCAAGGCAAAAGTATGAATCCACCAGCTGATCTGTGGAAGAAATATAGACAATTTCTTCCTGTGTGATTTACTGCCTCTGAAAATGTGAAAACTCCAAAATCACTTATCAGTTGATTCCAACATGACCGTACAGAACAACAACCGTAAGAGAAACTTCAAGTCAAGGCTTCTTACCCTATACTGTCTCCCCTACTGATTTAGTAATAAAACTTAAAATCTTTACATATTGAATGAAAGAACATGCTAATAAGAGAAAGACATGACTTATAACTCCTTTACACTCAAAGGAAATCCCAGTAGAAATAAGACAACAAATTTAGATTGCTAGAGGATGAAGCATGAATTTTGGAGACTAGATACTAGTGAGTTGTTGACACATTGTATAATTCTGAGAAAATTGCCTAACATCTTGAGTCCTTGGTTTCTTCATCTGCTAAATGAAATCTCAGTATATTCTCATATCTGCTGGCTAGAATTGTGAAAATATATGCCAAGATAAAGATGGAAATACTTAAGAAAAAAATGCTACATATACCACATGTGTTGCTACTATTAAAATTCTCTAAGAAATTCAGATCTAGACACCTCTAAAATACCTTCTGTGGCAGTTAGTAAGCATTAACTCAGAAAGAAGGGTTTTTTTGATACTTTTTTCTGGAGGAGGGCTCCACACTTTTTTAAGTGTAGAACTCAAACTTTTTCCAGAGGCTTGAATTTTATAAGAATTTCCCCAGTTGGTTCGGAAAAAGAGTGATCTAGCACCACTCTCTTGACTTTTCTTAGTAGATAAAAATCACCTGGCTTTCTTCCCCAACCATTAGTACTGAACTACATGGAGAACAGTTAACAAGACTGTTTCTTTATCCCAGCAAAATTTCTTGAGTATCTATTTTCTACTAGTTACTCTTTTGGAGAAGGTAAAAAAGTTGAGGCACTTTCTTTGATCTCATAGAATTAAAAATCTAATTGAGAAGATAGAATTGCAAATCATATATATCATATGAGCTATAATACAGGCTTTTACAAAATGCTGTAGGAGTGTAATTCAAAGGATGTCTAATTCTACCTAGTGTTGCATGGACAGAATTAGATCCAGGAAAGTTTTTAAGTAATGATAGTTAAGCTGAGACTTGAAATATTAAAAAAGGCTCCAAGGTAAAGAAGAGGGTGTAAAGTATTCTGGACAGAGGAATTTCTCCCCCCATGTCATCAAGGTACAAGACAATATGATATCCTCAGGATGCTTAACGGCTCAGGAAAGATTCACAAATGCATATGTGGTATTGGCAGGGATGAGATTGGGTAGGGAAGTAGAGTTTAGAGAATGTTTCTCTGGTAGATATGAGTTAATTTTATGGTTTAATCAGAAACATGACATCAGATTTGCTTTACAGAAAACTCTGTTAATGGATAAATTGGGAAAGAAAATGATGGAAGCCTGAATTATCAATTAGAAGAAGTTATTGGAAAAGATCAAATGAACAAGAATTAAACTAAGGCTTTGAAGCTGAGAGGTACAACACGATCTAAAAATGTGTCAAAGTAGTGTATATTAGAACTGTATACAAATTGCATGTAGATAGTAGATATTTGCATTCATAATTTTGTTTCTGCTAAGGCTAGTAGCAGATCAGTTATAAGAAATGGGAAATCACTGGGGCCCCAGATGTTCGATATTTTATATAACTTCCATGATTTCCCACATCAAGTGTTTCTACTTTGTTCAGTCCTCCCAAACTTCTATATTCTTGGTTTCAATAGTTTGCTGGAACACCTCACAGAGACTCAGACCCTACAGGGAAATGACTCACATGACTGTAGGTGATGCAAGTTGGTTTTGCAGAGACTGATAAATGTTGTAGACTGTCAGTTGCAGTACAATTAGAAAGCTGTCACATTGTTGTTCGATGTTATTGTGTACTGCTCATAGTGACCATAAAAGAAACAGAGCTGAATTTTATCTTATGGCATACTCACACTTTCTGACACACTAAAGGGCATTGTGGCAGTCTTATGCCAATCCATCTGGTCAAGGGTCTTCCTCTTTCACCAACCCTCTACCTTTCCAAGCATCATGTCCCACCTAGGAACATGCCCAAAGTATGTGAGGCAAAACCTCATCATCCTTTCCTCCAAAGAACACTCTAGCTGCATTCTTTCTAACACTTATTTGTTCTGTTGGCAGTCAATGGGATGTTCAATACTCTTTTCTAACACCACAGCTGAGAGGCAAGAATTCTTCTTCTGTTATTCCTATTCAGTGTTCAGCTGTCAGATACATAGCAAGTGAACGGAAATACCATGGTCTGAATCAGACACATCTTAGTCCTCAAAATGACATCATTACTCCTCAATAATTTAAAAAGGTCCTTAACTGTAGATTTTCCCAGTACAGTGTTTCTTCTTTTTTCCTAACTACTGGTACCATGGGTGTTAAATGTGGATCCAAGTAAGACGAAGTCCTTGACAGTTTCAGTCTCTTCTCCATTCATTGTGATGTTGCCTATCTGTCCAGTGGTAAGAATCTTTGTTTTCTTGACATTGAGATGCAATCTATATTGAAGGCTGCTTTCTCCAGCGTCTCAGAGGCTGTCAACATGATGGAGGGACATATGAGCAGAGTTGATGAGATGGAACACAGAATCAGTGAAATCGAAGACAAAATTGTCACCACTGATCTGCTAGAGCAAAAAGCAGACTCAAAAAA
>NW_006399762.1:31874673-31887318 GCF_000299155.1 Elephantulus edwardii
CTTCTCAAATAATTTGCTCAACATACAGATTTAACTGATATGGAGACAGAACACAACCCTGATGCACTCCCTTCCTAATTTTAGACCATACAGTGTTCACACAGTAGCCTCCTAGTCTAAGTATAGATTTTGCATGAGCACAATTAGTGCTCTGGGATTCCCATTCTTCTCAATGTCAGCCACAACTTGTTAAGATCCACAGTCAAAAGCCTTTGTACAATCAATAAAGGAAAAAATAGATATTCTTTCAACAATCTCTACTTTCAACCAGAATCAATCTGACATCATCAGTGATATCTCTGTGCCATGACCTCTTCTAAATCCTGCTTGAACATCTAGCAGTTCCCTATCTATGTACTGTTCTAGCCATTTTTTAATCATCTTCAGTGGTATTTTGCTTGCATATGTAGTTCCTGAAATTTTTCAGTGTCAGTTCTTTTTGCTATAGTGATTCTGTGCATTCCTTCCATTTTCTTTTGCTGCTTTCTGAATCATTCAATATATTGCCCATAGTATCTTTCAATACTACAACTTAAGGCTGCAATTTGTTTTGCAGTTCTCTTGTTTGAAAAATGCAGAGCAAATTCTTCCTTTTTAATTTTCCAATTCTAGCTCACACCTCCGAAAGAGTTAACATTAAGCTTATATAAGCCTTTCATGGGCCATTATAAACCTCTAGTAGGGTGAAGCTTGTCCATAGTCCTATCGCCTTAATACAACAAACACTTCAGCAAACAATAAACAGTTAATCAATGGCTTGGAAAGACATTTTGAATGACAAACCTATGATACCACAATATTAAAAGGGGGAAAAAAGACACCAAAGATGATCTCTACATTTACAAAAAGAGATTGCCAATTGAAGAAAAGTTGACAGATGGACAAAAGAGCTAAATACTGAATTATAATTTTGGGAATAACACTTTTAAAGTATCTGAAGGACACTCAGACAAAGATCTAAAATAGAAATGCATATTTGATAGACTTGTGTTATGAATAAAAATTTAGAGACTGGATAAAGAAGCTTATTGGGAATGTCAGAGTGAGAAGGAAAAAAGACTAAGTGTTAATCAAGGGTATCTACTTTGGAGAAATGGATAGAGCAGGAAGAACCAATGGGGGGGAATCAAAAGAATAAAGAGACATGTAAAAATGACAGTGGAGAGACATTATTATCTTTGAAGCAATGCAAAGAAAAGCAAAAGTGAGAATGTGAGTATGTAAACTCTGCAGAAAGACCTTATGAGGAAAATTTGCATTGGGCTGAACTATTAGGAGAGCATTTGCCAGAGAGATTTTAGTGAATTATTTTGACCAAAGGTCAAATTGTAGAAATTGTGGAGTTAATGAACTCTGGGGACCAGGAAAGGCAGGAGGCCAAAATTTTATGACATTTTTATATGAGATAATTTTTTATATAAATGGATGAAATAAGGTTCTAACTAGGTGAAGGGAGGAGAGCTTTCTTTTTAAAGAAGAGAGATTTGTGAGCATACACAGGAAAAGGAAGGGATTGACATTTTAGAAGAAAAACTTAGTAAAGAACATCTTGAGGAACCAAGAATGTTGCATTATATCTGAAGAGAAAAAAGACTTTTTTCTATAATGCAAACTCCCTACTTTATAAGTATACTTAATTACTTTAAACACATATGAAAGTTAGACAAAAAATTAGGAAGATTAGAGAAGAATTGATGCCTTTGAATTATGATGTTGGTGAAGAGTCTTTGATATACCATAAACTGCCAAAAAAAACCCCAACAACCCAAAAAACAACCCAAAACAAAACAACCCAAACAAAAACATCTGAGAAGTGCAGCCAGAATTCTTCTTAGAGATGAGCATGGTAAGTCTTCATCTCGCATACTTTGGACATTTTATATGACCGGCCAGTTTCTATAAAAAGCCATCATATTTGGAAAAGTAGAGTGAATAAAGGAGAGGAAGACCCTTTAAGAGATAGGTTAACACAGTGACAGTGACATTAGGCTTGATCACAGAGTAAATGATGAGGCTGGCATCTGATTGGGCAAGTTTTCAATCTGTTTCATGTAGGGTCTTTATGTATTGGGCTAGACTTGACACCCTTAACCACAGCAGGAGAACTGATGGTACTTCAACTGTTACTGAACACAAGGGGTTCTTTCTGTAGTTAATTGCCAATATGACAAACGGATTGCACTATCCATCCAGTTGGCCTCAAAGACTGGGAGAGGTCATTGGGCTTTTATACCAGGGTGAGACACCAACTCACTTAACAATGTAAATAAAATAAAACAATGTAAATAAAATAAAATAAAAGAATTTCTACATCTGAATGAAAACCATTCACACACAGATACCAGTAAACAGGCAACCTGTAAACTAGTTAACATATAACAGAAAAACAGCTTTGGGCAGATTAAGTTACAATTTGCATTATGAGTGGGGAAAGCAGCTCTAAAGAGATAACCACTGATCTAGGAGATACTTCTCCTTTTCTGGTAAACAGACAGATTAAAGAAAGGAATCTAAGAATTCCAAGGTCAAGCAACTAGCCTTGCAGGCTGGAGAAAACTGATGCCAGTTTTATAGCTATATAACTAGAGTTCCATAACTGATACATACATAGAAAATTCTACCACCAAATCACAAACATCTACTCTTTTGAGATTGTATTCCAGACTCTTACATATTTTAATATTCAAGTAAGGAATACAGACTAAAAGAAAAGAATAGCAAGAATTTGTTCTTAATTGTTGAGATAGAAGCTCAGGTAACACAATGATTAAATCCTTGACTACTGATGAAAAGGTTGGACTCCCCCAGCTATGTGAGACATATGAGGCATTCTTTAAAAAAATTACAGGCTTGAAAACACTACTGGGAAATTCACTTCTGTCTTATAAAGTCCAACTGACTCATTGAAACAGGTTAATTTAAAAAAAAAATCTGTGTAAGAAGATTCTAGGTGTTGCAAATGGTTAAATGTTAGTTAAATAGCCAAAAAGAATAGCAGTGAGAACTCATCCAGAGACACTTCAAAAGACAGGTCACAGCCTTGAAATTCCTGTGAAGCAATTCCCCTCTGCATACATGGGGTCATGATAAGTACTATTTGACAGAATCTACTTGACAGAAAGTAAAAACAACAAAACTCTGAGACATTTAAGTGCCAAGATAATGTATAACATATTGGTCAAATTACAGTAAAGGTAAGCTTTTGGGTGAGTTGGCTTTAGGTTTATGCTACCCGCAGGAGGTAAGACCTAGTCAGGTGGTTAGAGAAAGGTCAGACATTCTATGGGGCTGACTAGTTTAGATAAGCACCTGGTATTATCTGATGTTTATCAAGTCTGAACCTGAATTCCAACCCTGAAGCTTTTCCCAGCTGCACATCCTATCTGGCTTGTGTTTTTTTTCTGATAGGCAAATAAGTCAGGATCAGATGGGTGGCAGATACCAGACCATATGCATATTTATAATATTGCAAACTTGCCATCAAGCTGACTAAGCCAGATTAAGCATATAAGAAATGAAAATTTTACACGGAAGCTGATGTTTTCAGGATTCCAGGATGTAGCTCTGCCAGATCAGTGTGTTAACTTAATGAGGGAAAGGAGCTAGCATTTCAGGAAGGAATGCAGGCACATTACCCTTTTAAGTACATCAATTTCTTAGTATTGGGCCTTATAGCGTTTTACCCTTTCACTCATTAGAAGAAAATAAAACCACTTATCTGATTCATTTTCCTTCTTCCTCAGTCCACTTTTACTCTAAGTCTTTTCCTGTATTTTCTTTCTCAATATTCCATAGAGTATTTAGACAGTTCAATAATTATCTTTTTTTTAAGGATGATGATCATTAGTACTTGGAAAGATGCAAAGTAAAATAACAATGAGAAATCATCTAACCTTAGCAGTAATAGCAAAGTTCAAAAAGATAAAATATAATAATACTTTTAAGATGTGGAGAGACTTGAACTCTAATGCACTCCAGGTGCAAGTGTACCACTGTCAAACATGGTATGTTGCTTTTGTTATGTGCCATCACATATACTTGCAACTCATAGCAACCCTAAGTACAACAGCCCTATCGCTTCTCAGCCTTTTGGCTAAGATCAAGTGTAGTACAATAGCCCTGACCCCTGCTCTATCTTGAATCATCTTCACACCTACCCCCATTACCCTAGTTACTGAGTCAATCGTTTTATCCATCTCTTGCACTATTCCTCCAGCTTTCCAAGCATGATGGCCCTATCCAAGGACTGGTGTCTCCTCGCAACATGCCCAAAGTATGTCAGACAGAGCTTCAAAATCCTTGCCTCCAAGAAGCAGCCTTGTTTCACCCTCCTCAGGATGAACTTGTTTGTTCTTTTAACAGTTCATTTTATGTTCAATACTCTTCTTCAGCACCACAATTCAAAGGCATCAATTTTTTCTCTATTATTCTTAGTCATTGACCAGCTCTCAGATGCATAGCAATTAATTGTGAACACCATGGCCTGAATTAGGTGCACCTTAGTCTCCAGACTGATATCACTGCTCTTAAGTACTCTGGAGAACTCCCTGATAACAGATTTTTCCAATGCAATTTGTCTTTTAATTTCTTGGCTGCTGGGACTAAGAGTGTTGAGTGTGGAGCCAAGAAAGATGAAGTTTTAACAGTCACAAGCACTTTGCTGTCTATCATGATCCTATCAATTGGCCCATGATGAGAACCTTTGTTTTCTTGAAGTTGAGCTTCAATCCATATAGAAGGCTACAGTCCTTAACCTTCTATAGAAAATACCTCAGGTCCTCCTCAGTTTTGGCAAGTAAGATTGTGTACATTGTTAATGAGTCTTCCTCTAATACTGATACCACATTCCTCCTCGTAGAGCTGAGCCTCCTGGATACTCTGTTCTGCAGATATATTGAAAAGGTATGGAGATAGGATGCTTGCCTATGTACACCTTTCCTGACTTTTAACCATGAACTGCTTCCTTGCTCTGTTCTGATGACTGCCTTCTGGTCCAAGTATAGGTTTCACATAAGCACAATCAAGTGTTCTGGGATTCCGATTCCCACACAGTCAAATGTTTTTGCATAGACAATGAAACACAGACATTCTTTTGGTACTCTCTGCTTTCAAGATCCATCTAACATTAGCTGTAATATCCCCAGTACTATAGCCTTTTCTAACCCCAGCCTGCACATATGATAGTTCTCTGTTGATGTGCTGTTCCAGTTGTTTTTAAAAATTTTCAGCAAGATCTTGCTTGTATGTGATATTAATGATACTGTTAAATAGTTTCTACACTCTGTTGGGTCACCTTTTTTATGTAATGGGAACAAATATGGTTATCTTTCAGTCAGTTGGCCAGATGAATGTTCTCCAGATTTCTTGGCACAACCTGGTGAGTGTGTCTAGAGCAGCATCTCTTTGTTGAAATATGTCAATTTATGCCATTAATTTATGGGGCCTTGTATTTTTTTGCAAATTCCATTAAAGTAGCTTCAACTCCCTCCTTTATCACCATAGGCTCTTGATCATTGGCTCATGAAATCTTCTGTGTCAGCCAGTTGTTTTTGGTATAATAACTCTGTCTATCCTTCCATCTTTCCTTGTTGCTTCCTAGGCTATTTAACATTCTGCCCACAGCATCCTTATGTACTGCAATTCAAGGCTTGAATCTGTTCTTCAGTTCCTTCAGCTTAAGAAATGCTGAATGAGTTTGTCCCTTTTGATTTCCCAACTCCAACTCTTAGCACATTTGAATACAATACTTTGCTTTGTCTTCAATTGTTGCTCTATAGATTTGGTTGTTATTATGTGTCACCGAGTCACTGCAACTTATAGTAATTTTATGTATAAAAGCTCTGAAACCTGCCCTGTCCTGAACCAGTCTCATTGACTCTGACACACCTACCTCCACTGCCCCAGTCACTGTATCAATCTGTCTCTTCTGGGATCTTCCTCTCCGGTGCTATCCCTCCACTCATCTGAGCATGATAGCTTTCTCTAAGAACCAGTCCCTCCTGGATACATGCCCAAAGTATGTGAAACAGAGATTCAAAATCCTAGCCTCCAAGGAGAAACTTAGTTTTACATTTCCAAAACAGACTTACTTGTTTGTTTTTTTGGCAGCCCATAGAATTTTCAAGATTCTTCTCCAGCACTACAAATCAAAGGCATCAATTCTTCTTTCACCCTCTGTCATTGTCCAGCTCTCTGATGCATAACAAGTAATTGCAAAGTCCATGGCCTGTATCAAGAACACCTTAGTTTCTAGACTGTCATTGTCACTTCTCAGTACTCTGGAGAGGTCCCTGGCAGCAGATTTTCCCCTGTGCAATTTGTCTTTTGAATTCCTGATGGTTGGTGCCAAGAGCATTGATTCTGAAGCTAAGCAAGTTGTAATTGTCAGAAACCTCAATCTCTTCTCCATCTATCATGGTGCTGCCAATTGGCCCAGTGGTGAGAATCTTTGTCTTCTTAATGTTGAATAATCCATATTGAAGACTATAATCCTTGACCAGCAGCAAGTACTTTAGGTCCTCCTATAAAGTATTCTTAAAAAGTTGGAAATAGAAACCACTTGATCCTGGAATCAGACCACTAAGTATATACCCTGGAGAAATACTGTCTATGACATGAATTAATATATGTTTTTGGCAACATTATTAATAATAGTGGAGGGAGACAAAATAGATAAGTGCCCATATACAGATGATTGTATAAATAAATATATATATTTACAATATGTTATATATGGTATATATATTGTATATACATACTTAAAGTAGAATACTATAAAATGTTAGTGAATTATGAAGACTCTGTGAAACAACTTATAATGTTCTTAAACCTGGATGACATTATGTTGGATGAAGTTAGTCACAAAAAGAAAAATATTGTATAAAACTACTATTATATAAAGGAAAGGAAAGGCTTATAAAAGGAAACATTTTTTTGTGGGTTCTAGAGATAGACTGGAAGGCAGAAGAAAATCATAAATGACAAAATCTTTGTTGTTGCTGTGTGCTGTAGAGTTGGAACTGATCCACTGCTGACCCTTCAGCAGATTTTTGGAGGCAGTGAATTTCACAGGAAGAGATTGTCCATAGTTGTTGTTGTTGTTATGTGCCATAGAGTCGCTTGCAACTCATAGCGACTCTATGTACAAGAGCCCTAAATGCCGTTCTATCCTGTGCCAACCTCACCGTCTCAAACACACTCATTCCCACCACTCAACTCACAGAATCGATCCACCTCATCGAAGGTCTTCCTCTCCTGCGCCATCACTCCACTCTCCCAAACATGATGTCCTTCTCCAAGGACCAGTACCTCCTTGCAACATGCCCAAAATACGTCAGACGAAGCTTCAGAATCCTTGACTCCGAGGAGCATTCTGGCTTCACCCTCTAGGTAATAACTTGAGTGAAGTGAAAGGCACTACATTGATAGGGGGAGATAAGCACAGCATCACTATTTCAAAGAAAGACATAAAGAAGTGTACTAGAGTTGCAAACAGCAAAGGTAAAAAACCTACTACATACACAATCCTACAACATCAATAATAAACCTCTAAATGGTCATTAACATTACTAAAATTTGAGCAAGTAAGAGTAGGTAGACAAATAGGACTACATTTGCCAGCATATATAGATTTTGACAGAGGATATTAATAAATATATACATTTATAGATGTTGTGAATATATATCTAAGTTTATAGTGAAACTCTGGTGACATATTGCAGTATGTGTTGATTTGTTAACCAAAAAGTTAGTGTCTTAAATCTGCAATCCACTCCATACAAGTAACAAAGACAAAGCTCTATATCTACTGTTGTGAGTAGTAACTACAGAATTAAAACCCAGCAAGTGACCATTTAAGGTGCAACTGGTGATATTCTCTTGTCTGAAGCAAAGAAGAGTGAAGAAAACTGAAGACTACAGGAAACAACTAACTCAAAGGACTAATGTACCTTATGTTCCACAACCTTTACTGTGCTGAGATCAGAAGACTCAGACTGTGGCAAGCTATTACTACTGATCTGTTTGATCAAAACCATAAAAAGTCTTATATAGAATGACATAAAAATATAGAACAAATTCTAAATCACAAACAAAACCCAACTAGACTTACAAGTTTTATAAAGACAAGTGAAACTATTATAAGACTGTGAACCTTAGACAATCCTCAAAGCTAGAAATGGCATAGCCTTAGGGTTTACCTTTCAGCCAGACAACAGACTTTTCTTTCTTTTTTCTTTTTACTCTTTTTTAAGTTATTAATTTTAATGAAAGTTTACAGAGACTTTGGATTTCCATTCATTCATTGTTGCATTTTCCTCTCTAACTACATCCCCCCAACCCCCACCTCAGTTCACTCTTCTCTTTGAAAAGTAAAAGAAAAATTCTTTCATTGTTATACAATCCCTCCCCCCAAGTCTATTGAACTATGCGGACTTCATTCTGGACTCCTGTCATGACAATAATACCTAATATTATTATTATAAAATATCTCTTTTAAACAGTTCTCTCCCTCATCTGTTTCAACACAGTATTAATAATTTATCCCATCTTTCTCAGTCTCTCCCCAACCCTAACGTCAGTCCTATTTTAAAACAATGGCAGTATGCAGTATTTGTCATTTTGAGACTGAGATATTGCACTCAGCATAATGTCCTCCAAGGCCACTCATTTTGTATAATATTTCATGAGTTCCTTATTTTTCAAAGCAGCATATTATTCCATTGTGTGAATATACCACAGCTTCTCTATCCATTCTTTTCTTCATAGGCACTTAGGTTGCTTCCAATTCTTTGCTATTGTGAACAAAGCCAAAATAAATAAGGGGTCTTCATATATCTGCTTCTGTGGCAGTTATGGTTTCTTTGGGGTACATTCCTAGTAGTAAAATTGCTGGGTCAAATGGTATTTCTGTTTGTAACATTTGAGAAAGCGCCATACAGCCTTCCACAGCTGTCGCAACATTATACACTCCCACCAACAGTGAATAAGTGTTCCAGCTTCTCCACAGCCTTGCCAGCATTTGATGCTTACTGTTCTGTCAAATTTTGCTATTCTTACTGGGGTGAGATGGTATCACATAGTTGTTTTGATTTGCATTTCTCTTAGGGCTGGGGATTTTGAAAATTTCTTCATGTGTTTGTTTGCCATCTGAATGTCTTCTTTGGTGAAGGGTCTGTTCATACCCTGTGCTATTTTTCAGTCGGGTTGTTTATCTTGTTGTGGTGCTTGAGTATTTTATAAATCCTATATAAAAAATATTTGTTAATGACATGTCAGATAAGGGACTTATATATGTTATGAGTCGTGATGGCACACATATATAAGTCCCTTATCTGACATGTCATTAACAAATACTTCTCCCCAGTCTGTGGCTTCACTTTTTTCCCTGTTGGAGAAGGTTTTGGATGTGCATAGGGATCTGATTCTTTGAAGGTCCCATTCATCTATTTTATCCTTTCCTGGTTGTAGGTTTTTCAGATGTTTGGAAGACTGTTCGTCTTGTGGATTAGGACTTCTAGAGTTCTTCCAAGCTTTTTTTTTTTAATGTAGTTTATAATTTTGGGTTTTAGTCCTAGGTCCGTGGTCCACTTTGATTTGGGTTTTGTATATGGACTGAGGTATGGATTTTGCATGAGTTTTCTGCAGATAGTTTTTCAATTTTGCCAGTATCATTTGTTAGAAAAGTCTGTCATTTCCCCACTTAACTAATTTCATCTCTTTGTCAAAAATCAGTTGACCATCAGTAGATGGGCTGATTTCTGGATTCTCAATTCTATTCCATTGATCTATGTGTCTGTCATTGTACCAGTACCACACTGTCTTGACTACCATGGCAGTGTAGTAGGATTTGAAATCAGGGAGTGAGATGCTTCCTACCGTTTTTCTATTTTTAAGGAGTGCTTTGCTTATTTGGCATCTCTTTCCATTCCAAATGGAACTGGAGATTGCCTTTTCCATCTCATTGATGAAAGGGATTGGTATTTGTATCAGCAATGCATTGAACGTGTAAATTACCTTGATAGTCATTTTCACAATATTGAGTCTTCCTATCCATGAGCAAGGACTATTCTTCCATTTCTCCAGGTCTCTTTTTGTTTTTTGTAGTAAAGTTTTGTAATTTTCTTTGAATAGATCTTTTGTGCTTCTGATTAGATTTACACCCAAATATTTAATCTTGTGGTTAGCTATTGTGAATGGTTTTGTTTTTCTTAGCTCCAGCTCTGTATTCTCTTTGTCACTGTAGAGAAATCCAACTGATTTATGTATAGTGATCTTGTATCCTGCCACTTAGCTGAAATGGTCAACTATGTCCAGTAGTTTTCTTTAGGGTTTTTCTAAGGGTTATCATCTGCATAGAGAGATAATTTTACCTCCTCTTTGCCAATTTGGATACCTATTGTTTCCTTCTCTTGTGTTATTGCTATCACTATGACTTCCAATACAATATTGACTAAGGGAGGTGATAGTTCGCATTCTTTCCTAGTTCCTGTTCTTAAAGGGAATGCCTTGAACCTCTCCCATTAAGAACAATGTTGGCTCTTGGGTTTGCATATATATTTCTTACTATATTGAAGAAATTCCCCTCTAATCCTATTTTGTTGCGTGTTCTAATCAAAAAAGGGTGTTGGATTTTGTCAAAAGCCTTTTCTGCATCAATTGATAGGATCATGTGGGTCTTCTTCTTTGATTTGTTTATATAATGAATTTGATTAATTGTTTTTCTTATATTGAGCCATACTTGCATACCTGTTATGAATCCCACTTGGTCATGGTGAATTATTATTTGTATGTGTGTGTGTGTGTGTGTGTGTGTGTGTGTGTGTGTGATTGGATTCTACAGGCCAGGATTTTATTCATGATATTTTATTTATGTTCATAAGAGATATTGGCCCGAGGGCCGGAACGCATGCCGCGTGCTTTTGGCGTCTCTGATTACCTGGGAAGATAGGGTGGGTCTGCGGGGTCTGGTGGCTGTCCTGTGAGGTGCCCATCTTCAGCCAGCCAGAGCCTAGCCTCTGTTTTGACCTTTCTGCCAGAACGGATGTCGCGTGCTTTTGGCGTCTCTGATTGCCTGGGAAGATAGGGTGGGTCTACGGGGTCTGGTGGCTGTCCTGTGAGGTGCCCAACTTCAGCCAGTCAGAGCTGAGCCGTTGTACATAGGGTCGCTATGAGTCGCTGGCGACTCGACGGCACATAATAACAACAACACAACAAGAGATAGTGGCCTATAGTTTTCTGTTTTGGTGGTGTCCTTTTCTGACTTTGGTATCAAGGATATGTGTGTTTCGTAGAATGGGTCTGGCAGAATTGCATCTTTTCTATATTCTGAAATATTTTGCTTAGAATTGGTGACAGTTCTTCTCCAAATTATTGATAAAATTCACTTGTAAGACCACCTGATCCAGAGCTTTCTTTTGACTGGAAGTTATTTTATTACCTTTTCAATTTCTTCTTTTGTAATGGGTCTGTTCAAGTATTCAGTTTCAGTTTGTGTCCGTTTAGGTAGATTGTACATTTCTAAGTATTTGTCATTTCTTCTAGGTTTTCATATTTGTTTGAGTATAGTTTTTCCATAATATTCCAATGAGAGCCTTTTAATTTTAGCTGGTCTGTTGTGATATTGTCCAATTCATCTCTTTTTTGGATTATTTGTGTCTTTTCTTTCGTTAGTTTTGCTGGTGGTTTGTCAATTTTATTGACCTTTTTGAAGAATCAACTCCTGGGTTTTTTTTATGGTTTCAATTGTTTTTCTGTTTTCTTTTACATTTATTTCTGCCCAAATTTTTATAATTTCAGTTATTTTAGAGGGTGTTGGGTTTTCTTGATGTTCTTTTTCAGTTTGTTGGAGATGTTGAGTTAGAGAGTCAATGGTAAATTTTTCTTGCCTTTTGGTGTGTTTGCTTATTGCTATAAATTGCCTTTCAATTACTGCTTTGGCTGTTTCCCAGAGGTTTTGGTAAGTGGTCATTTAATTGTAATTTGTTTCAAGAAACTTTTTAATTTCATTTTTTATTTCTTCTACTACCCACTCATTTTCAAGCAAGAAGTTATTCAGCTTCCAAATGTATGATTTTTTTCCTCTTTTATCATGTTATTATTAATTTCTAATTTTGTAGCATTATGGTCTAAGAATATGAGTTATATTATTTCTATGCTTGTTGGTTTGGGTTTTTGTTTGTTTGTTTGTTTTCATTTAAAGATGCTTGCCTTGTGACCTAAAATGTGATCTATTCTGAAAAACATTCCATGCACATTGGAGAAGGTGTACTGTGTTTTTTTGGGTGCATTATCATATAAAGATCTATGAGATCGAGTTGGTTTATTATGTGCTTTAATTCTTCAGTATCATTGTTCAGTTTCTTTCTGTTAGTTCTATCTTTTCTTGAGAGTGGATTGAAGTCTCCAACTACTATAGTAGTGTTGTCTATTGCCTTTTTCAGTTTTGTTAATATTTGTTTTATATATTTTGCAGGTCTTTCATTTGGTGCACAGATATTTATTATTGCTAAGTCCTCTTGTTCTATTTACCCTTTAAGGATTATGTAGAGGCCTTCATTATCCTTTGTGGTGGCTTTTGCATTGAAATGTATTTTATCAGAAATTAATATATTTAATAGATTGTAATTACTTTTTTTTTCAGCACTT
>NW_006399762.1:31887418-31889178 GCF_000299155.1 Elephantulus edwardii
CCCCACTCCCATCCCAAGTATACTCCACTCTGAAACCCTCATTCCGGACTCGTATGATAATCACAATGCCCTAAAATATATTCATTTTAAACTATTCTCTCCCTCATTGGCTTCAATGCAGTAAACATAATTTATCCAGTTTTTCTCAGTCTTAACCCCACCCCAATGTAATTACTTTTCAACTTTCCCCGCTCAATATTATATTTATTTCTCTGTCTACATTAATATGTTCCTAGAATGAATTCAGACTTAAAATACTCATGTTCAGTTTTTTAGGATGCCTGAAAAGCCAATTGCCCCAAATTCAGTGAAAAGCCTATACCACAAATACAGAATTTATTTTCCTTTGCCCTAATATAGCTATTTCCTAGTCTTAGATCTAATGCTAAAAATAAAGACCCAAACCGATTACCACTGAGTCAATTTCGACTCCTGACAAATTAAGTATGTCAGAGAAGAACTGTGCTCTTCAGGGTTTTCAATGCTTGATATTTCAGAAATAGATTACAAGGCCTTTCTCCTCATACACGTGTAGGTGGATTTGAAACTGAATATTTTTCAATTGGCAACTAAATCACCTTAAGTATTTTATATCACAAGGAATATTGAAAATGAAGGAGAATTTTTATTGTTATGATATTGGGAGGGTAAGTTAACATTCATTCAGAGAAAATTTGTGATCAGAGTCCTTTCCAATCATGGTGTGTTTTTTAAGTAAGATGCTATCTCTTTTAAGCTGCTTCATTTTAACCATAAAACATAGAGCTCCTATCTATTCCCCCATGCCTCCAGAAACTTTATGAATTTTGATGAATGTTGATAGTTGTAGAGAAGCTCCAGGCCTTTTGTTCATAGGGTTACTAGGAGTCATGCTCTACGCAAAGGCAACCAACAAGAACATCCTCAAGTTATTATCTCTGAACCTAATACCTAGGTGTACAGTTTTATGGGGAAAAATTTAACTGTGCCAAATAATTATAATCTGACAATGTTAGGAGTTTCTGAATTCTTCTCCCACTTTACCTTATGAAATTACACTACACTGATGGACTTTGAAACAGCAAATGGCCAAGGATTTTCTCTAACTTGAAACATAATCCTCATATGTCCACTGCCTACATTGCAACTGACCCCAAACTTCCTTTCTGTAATATGTATTAAGCTTATATTTTCCATGTGAGAAAGGAAATTTCATGTGAGAGTTTCCAAGTGGGAAAACACTTGGTAAAATCAAGTTCCCAGGAAAAGAGTAACATTTAGGCCTTGTCTTATTTGAGTGTTATAAGAGGGAAAAATACTAAAGCAAGAGACTATTCTGGCAAGAAAAATCTCTATTCTTAGTTCAAGTTTACATAGAGAACAGAAATAATCTGAAATATAAAAATGAGTAAATTTAAGTATACCTAATGCGAAACCTGTACTTGGATCAAGAGCCAGTAGTCAGAACAGAGCAGGGCAACACTGCATGGTTCAAAATTGGGAAGGGTGTACGCCAGGGTTGTGTCCTATCTCCATACCTTTTCAACATGTATGCAGAGCAGATTATCCGAGAAACTGGGCTCTATGAGGAGAATTGTGTCATCAGGATTGGTGGAAGCTCTATTAACAATCTCCGTTATGCAGATGACACAACCCTGCTTGCTGAAACTGAGGAGGACCTCATACACTTGCTGCGAAGGGTCAAGGACTGCAGCCTTCAGTATGGACTAAGGCTCAATGTCAAGAAGACAAAGATTCTCACCACTGGACCAATTGGCAGC
>NW_006399762.1:31890183-31903449 GCF_000299155.1 Elephantulus edwardii
GGTGTTTTCATTTTTGAACCTAACTTCCCCTTCTTTGCCATTATGTGAGGCTCTTCTTAGTATATAAAGGTGTGTAAATACTGGGTGACCCAGGAAGCTCCTAGTTTATTGCAAATGAGGTCTTCTGCTGGTTATCAGAGGACAATCCAATCCATGGGTTGACTGTCTCTTTGATTTGGGTAGTTGGTAGGTCCTCAGAACCTTACCAGGGAGGAAAAGGTGTTCAGACCCCGTGCACCATTTCAACTCATCTCTTCAATGATTGCTTTACTCCAGCTTTCTTTGTCAACCTTTGTGTAATTTTGTGCTCAATAAATTCCCCAACTTTGGATTCTAGGATTATCATCTGTAGCTGGCTTTTTTGGTGTTCCTGCAGTTGCAACAGATTTTCCAGTCTAACTAGTTCACCATCCAAAAATATTCTTCTATATAGCTTTACTTGAGAAAGAACATCTTCCAAGCAGCAGCCCTGAAGTTCACCAGCAACTTGAATTTACAACTGAACCAAAATTATTCAAGCCAAGTTCATTCCATTTAATCCATTCCTAAAGTGTCCACGTATCAGCAATGTGAACTCAACTCTCAACCAAGTCCAGAGCAACTGCCCAAAAGCTTCATTGATGTTCTTGTCTTCTAACTTGCTGATTCTTTTCTTTTCTGGTTCCATCTCTTCTATTTTGCTTTTTTTGTTGTGGTTGCCTCTATCATGTTGAGAATTTCTGTCATTTCAGTCTTTATATTTTGGATTGTATTTCCATATTTTTCTGTTGTTTCTAGTACTGTGTTAGTTGTATCCACTCTGTCTTGTGATGACTTTCTCCTTTCTTGCTGTACTTTACTTACGGTTTCAGCTCTTTCTTCTGGCATTTGTTTCAATAGCAGTTTTCAGAACCCTAAGAACTCAGCATATTTCTTCTGCTTTCCTGTCTCTGAGGTATTCATAGGGTTCTCTATCTAGTTTGCTGTTTAAAGACCAGGATTGTTTTGTTTTTCATAGTATTTGATCCTGCCCACTGTGAGGTCAATATTTCCTCCTCCTTAGCTGACAAAGCCTCTGGGAGATTGGAACTTCCCAATAATTTTGCTCAGGACCCTTTCGCCCGAGAATGGGATGGTTGCAGATGAATGGTAGTGTCTACTAACAGTCTAACTATATCTTTTCCTGTAGCCAAGTGGGAGGGGTCACTTATGTTTTAGGTAATAAAGTCTTTGCTTAAATCTGGGAATTTACAGGGAATGTAGTCCTAAGGAATGATGTCCAAGACCCTTCATTCCCTGAGTCTCCAGTTTTATTTAAATAGTGTATCTGTGTCTTTTATTGGGGCTGCATGGAAGGGACCTTTTCCAACACAGCCAACAGAGTCTTTGTGGTTCTTCTTTTGTTTTACTGATATAAGATATCACATTATTTTTCTTATGTTGAACCATTCTTGCATACTTGTTATGAAACCCACTTGATTGTCTTGTATTAGTTTTTTAATATCTTGGATTCTGTTAGCTAGCATTTTTTAAGGATTTTTGCATCTATGTCCTTGAAAGATACTATAGTTTTCTTTTTTGGTGATATCTTTACCAGACTTTGATATCAGAGTTGTTAATGTCATAGATGAATCTGCGAGTATTCTTTCTTTTTATACTTTCTGAAAACTTTTATGTAGAATTGGTGACATCTCCACTTCTCTAAATGTTTGGTGATATTTGCTGGTAAAAACATTTGGTCCAGAACTTTTTGTTGGTGCTTGTTGGTGGTGGGGATTTTTTTGTTGTTGGTGGTGGTGGTGTTGTTTGCTTGGCTTTGGTTTTTGTTTGTTTGTTTAAACTTTATTTTATTATTTTTTTGTATGTACCATCAAATTAGATCTGACTGGTACAGGAGGAGATTGTCCCTCCTTCTCTGGCAGAGCATCTGGTGGATTTGAACAGTGTACCTCTGGGATTGCAGTGCAGCTTCTTGCCACTAGGCCACCAGAGCTCTCCTGCTTGTTTGTTTTTAATGATCTGCTCAATTTACTCTTTTGTGATGAATCTGTTGAAGTATTCTACTCCAGACTGTTTCAGTTTGGATATGGTATGAGTTTCTAAGTATTTAGCAATTTCCTCTATACTTTCATATTTATTGAAATAAGAGTTTTTAATAAAATTATGTTATCATCCTTTTTTTATTTTAAATGGATCTATTGTGATGTCACCCATTCCATTTCTTAATAACTTGTTTGACAGCTAATTTGGAATTTCTCCAACATCTCTTTCTAGATATGTAGTCATTCTGATTCCTATGAATCAAAGATGAACAGGGAATAAAGAAGATAGAATAAAAATCTATGCCTTTGTATATCTCTGTAGATGTTCACTGAAATTAATAAAAAAAAACTATGCCTTTTAATTGTGGTGTTGCTATATTTTACTGGCTTTGCTCACCTTTTCAAAAGAAACCAGTCTTTGGAAAACATATTATGCTGGGAAGGATAGATGGTCAACCTACCTTTGAAAGAGAGGAAGATTGTTCATGAGATGGATTAACATAATGACTACCGTAATTGTCTTGAGCATGGCAGATATCATGAGGATGGTGTACAATAGGGCATATTTCAGATATGTTGTTCACAGAGTCACTGTGAATTATAGTTTACTTAATGACACCTAAAAATAAGAACAAATAGTAATAAAGCTACAGTCAAGAAATCAAGATATTTTTCATTGGGAAAATCTACTGCCAATGACTTCTTCAAAGTGCTAAAGAGGAAGGATTTCAGTTTAAAGACATTATAATCCACACTGTACTATTTTCAATTACTTCTCTGAAAGTTGGGTAATGAATAAGTAAGACAGAAAAAAGAATTGGTATCTTTGAATAGTGGTGTTGCATAAGAGTATTCTATATTCAAGGACCCTCTGAAAGTACAGATAAACATATGCAATTATAATGTTCCTTGGAGGTAAAGATAGTGACCTTTATCTCATCTACTGTATACTATGGGTGTATGTCAGGAGTGACTATTGTGTGCTGTTGAAGAAAGATCAACCCATGGCTGACCTTTTAGTGGGTTTTCAGAGGCAACAAATCTCAGGAGTGCTTACCCTTCTTCAATGAAGCAGCTGGTGGATTAGAATTGCATCAGATTGGGATTGCAACTCAGCTTCTTACCACTAGGCCATCTGAGTTCTTCAGAGCTGCTAATCCTTGGAAAAAGATATCATGCTAGGAGAGATAGAGAGTCAACACAAAAAGGGAAGGCACACAAGGAAGCTGGATTAACCTAGTAACTGCACCAGTAGGTTTGAACATTGTGGAAATTGTAGGAATGGTGCAGTGTAAGGCAAGCTTCTGAATGGTTATAAAGTCACTTTGAGTCATAGTCACCTTGAAAGCACCTAACAAAAATAACTACAACAAAGAATAACAAAGAATTTACAAAACATGATTGAATACACAGAATATTATACTGACTAAAATTAGTCATAAACTCACAAATACTAATGAGTATATTTTTATAAAAGCTAAATAAAATTTGACATGTAAAAGACATGTTGGGGATGATTAAAAGGAATGGGAAGGGAAGGAGAGAGGAGTGAAATAAATAGATAATATTGTTGCTATGTACTGTTGAGTTGGATGCAACTCATAGCTGACCCTCCAGTGGGTTTTGTTTTGTTGTTGTTTTTTTATAGTATTTACATATTTACTTCAAATGAAAATTATTTTCAAATAAATATATTTAAAAATAAGGCAAAGCACATACATATCTATCACACATCTTAAGAGATAGAATATTACCAGTATCTGAAAAATCTACAAGTACTCATGATTAGATATCTGTTTCTACTCCATCACTGCCTCTGAAAACCAAGCTACGAATCATTTCCACACATAGCAATACAGCTCTCCTCCACAGATAACTGTGCTCTTGAGTTTTATTCTTTTCATTTTCCAGTTTTTCTTTATAGCCTTTCCATGCATATATTCCTAATCACTCATTCTATCACATCTTTTAACTTCTTATGTATTGTGCCTTTCTTTGACTCCTTTGGTTCATTCTAGATAATTTCTTCACATTTGTCTTCATTTTAAAAAATTGTTTTAACTATTAATTTTAATGAAAATTTACAGAGACTTTGGATTTCCATCCATTCATTGTTACTCTTTTCTCCCTGATCACCCCCGCCCCCATTCACTCTTCTGTTTGAATAGTAAAAGAAAAATTCTTTCATTGTTATACAATCCCTCCCCCCAAGAGCACTCCACTATGCAGTCTTTGTTCTGGACTCCTGTCATGACAATAATACCAAATCACATATCCTTTTTAAACACTTCTCTCCCTTGTCTGATTCAATGTAGTATCCATAATTTATCCCATTTTCTCAGTCTCCCCCCAACCCTGATGTCAGTCCCATTTTACAACAGTGGCACTATGCAGTATTTGTCCTTTCAGAGATAGAAAATTGCCTACGGGGGAGGTTTCCCATATTTCTGGTTTGGAACATCTGGTGGATTTAAATCATGTTACTTTGGATTAACAATATGACTCTTAACCACTAGGACAAAAGAACTATCCAAAAGATGATAGGCATATGTTAAAAATAGCAATCCTCCTAAAAGCAAACTACAAATTCAACAAACCTAATATGAATAACATTCAATCTTCAAGGAGATAGAAAAAAAAAATTTCCACTTTATATTGGAAAGAAAAGAGATCTAGAATAAGCAAAGCTCTTCGAAAAAAACTAAAAAGAAGTTAGAGGAATTTCACTTTCTGATCACAAAACCTACTGCACAGCCATAGTAATCAAAACAGCATGGTTTTGGAACAACAACAAAAATATAAATTAAACAGAATTGAGAATCCATAAATTAATGTATGGTCAACTGGCATTTGGCAAGATAATTGTTGTTTTTGTTGTTGTTAGGTATCATCGAGTCAGGTATGCTCATAGCGACCCTATGAACAAAAGGTCTAAAACTAGTCCTGTCATGCACTAGCCTCATAATTCCTGAAAAACAAGAGCCCATTGCAGCAGTCACCTTGTCAATCCACCTGGTTGAGGGTCTTCCTCTCCTTTGCCGACTCTCCACCCTTTCCAACATCATGTCCTTCTCCAAGAAACAGCACACCCTAGCAAAATGTCCAAAGTATGTTAGATGAAGCCTCATCATTCTTTTCGCCAAAGTGCACTCTGGCTTCACCCTCTCCAAGACATATCTCTGTCAATGATATTGTTCAATAATTCCATATTAGGTTTGATCACCTTTCCTTTTTCTAAAAGACTCAAAAGATGACTGGATTTCATCAAATGGGCTGCATAGGAATCTGGTTGACTACATTTGTGGAAGAAATCATTGGAGAAACTCAATATCAGCAGTCAAAACTAGGCCAGGGGCAGACTATGTGTCAGATCCTCAATTACTCCTATGCAAGTTCAAACTGAGCCTGAAGAAAGTTAAAATAAGTCCACAGGAACAAAGATATGATCTTGAATCAATCCCAATGGAATTTTATGATCATCTTAAGAATAGATTTGAGGCACTATACACCAATGATAAAAGAACAGATGAGTTGTGGGATGATATCAAGGATATTATCCATGAAGAAAGTAAAAGGAAAAAAAAACAGAGGAAAAAGAAAAAATTGAAATGGATGTCAGAAGAGACTCTATAAATTGCACTGAAATGCAGGGAAGCAAATCTAAAGGAAAACAAGTCCTAGTAAAAGAGCTGAATAGATGATTTCAAACAGCAGCTCAGGAGGACAAAACAAAATATTATAATGGAATGTGCAGAAAACTGGACTTGGAGAACAAAATGGGAAGAACTCACTCTGCATTTCTCAAACGGAAATACATGAAAAACAAATTTAGGCCTCATGTTGCAATGTTGAAAGGTGCTATGGCAATGTATTTAATGACCCAGAAAGCATCAAAGGAAGATGAAAGGAAATTACAGAGTCACTGTACCAGAAAGAATTGATTGACACTGAAAAATTTCAGGAAGTACCATATGAACAGAAATCAATGGTAATGAATAAAGGAAGTGGAAGCTACTTTAAAGGCATTGGCAAAAAAATAAGGCCCCAGGAACTGATGTGATACCAATTGACTGTTTCAATAACAGATGCAACCTTGGATGCACTCACCAGTGTATGCCAAGAAATTTGGAAGATGGCTGTCTGCCCAACAGATTGGAAAAAGTCTATATATGACAAGATAATATCACCTATTAATTAGGGAAACAACAGCTTCTAACAAACGATACTGGCAAAACTGGACAACTGTAGAAAACTGAAACAGGATCCACATCTCACATCACACACAAAAACCAACTCAAAGTGGGTCAGAGACTCAGGGGTAAAACCCAAAACTATAAAGATTATAAGAAACAAAAAAAATATAAAAAGAGACAAAATGAGGACAAAATTAGAGCTCTTGTCTTTAGCATAAATAGGTCTGTGAACATAGTAAAAAAATTTTAGGAGAAAATAAAATCAATGAATGAGATCTTCTTAAATTCCAATCCTTGTGTGCATCAACATTTTCTCCAGTAGGATGAAAAAAAGCCCATTGGTCTTGGGAAAAAAATTAACAATGACATTTCACATGAGGGTCTCATAACTAAACTTAAGAGAGTAGTACAGGAACAAGAAAAAGACGGGTGACAAAGTGGACAAAAGACATGAAAATATTCTTTACAAAGGAAGACATTCAGGTGGCAAAAAACCGCAGGAGGAAATGTTTAAAATCACTTAACAATCAGAGAGATGCAAATTGAAACAACAACCTCACTCCAGCAGCAATAGCAAAGTTCAACAAAACAGCAAAGAATAAATGTTGAAGAGGATGCAGAGAAGTTGCAACTCTTACGCACTGCTGGTGGGATTGTAAAATGGTACAACCACTATGGAAGGAAGTTTGACATTTCCTCAAAAGTCTAAATATAGAAATACCATATGACCCAACTATCCCCCTGATGGGAATATACCCCAAGGAAATAAAAACTAAGGCACAAATGGACATTTGTACTTCTATGACCATAAGTTCATTATTCACAATACCAAGAAAATAAAGCAGTTCAAATGTGTCTATCAAAAAATTAATAGATTGAGAAATTGGGGTACATTCACACAATGGAATATTATGGACAATCTATGACCTATTCATTACAAATACGTTTTATAAGAAACATAAATGATGACTATCCACATACATTTCACATGATGGTCTGCACAGGAATCAGATTAATTATATCTTTGAAAAAAAAATCACTGAAGAGGCTAAATATCAGCTGTAAAGACTAAGCCAGGTGCTGGTTGTGGAACACATCATCAACTACTCATATGCAAATTAAAACTGAAGCTAAAGAAAATAAAATCAAATCCAGAATAACCAAAGTTTGCCCTGAATCTATACCATCAGAATTTTAACACCATCTCTGAAACAGTTTTGAGACTAATGAACAAAAGTCAGATGATCTGTGGGAGGAAATGAAGAATATCAAGAATGCAAAAACACATTACAAAGACAGAGGAGAAAGAAAAGACCAAGTTGCATGTCAGAAGAAAGTCTGAATATTGCATGAGAGTGCCAAGAAGCCAAAGCAAAGCAAAGAAATCAAAAAGTCAAGGAGGTGAACAAAAGGTTTCAAAGGGCAGCTTAGGAAGACAAAGCAAAGTATTAAAAGAAAATATAAAGAACTGGTGTCAGAAAATCAAAAGGGATGAACTTGCTGAGCATTTATTAAGCTGGAGGAATTAAAGAACAATTTAAGCCTCAAATTGTAATACTTAAGGATGCTGAGATCATAATGCTGAATGACCCAGGAAGCATCAAGAGGAGATGGAAGGAGTATAGATTCACTATACTAAAAAGAATTGGCTGAAACAACATATGATCAAGAGACTATGGTGATGGAGGGAGTTAAAATTGTTCTGAAGGAATTGACAAAAAACCAAGGAATTCCAGTAATTGATGAAATACCAATTTCCATACATAAGCAAATAGATGTTGCCCTGGATGCACTCACCAGGTAATAGCAAGAAATCTGGAGGACAACTATCTGGCAAACTGATTGAAAGAGACCTATACTTATTCCCATTAAAAAAAATGTGACCTGACAGAATGTGGACATTATCGGATAATATCACTAATACACATGCAAGCAAGATTCTGCTGAAGATTTTTCCAAAAATGACTGGAACAGTACATCAGCACAGAACTTCCAGATGTACAGTCTGGGTTTAGAAGAAGCTGTGGCACTAGGGACATCATACTCAATATTAAATGGATCTAGGCTGAAAACAAAGAGTACCAGAATATCTTTGTTGCATTGATTATGCAAAGGCCTTTGGCCTTGTGGACCACAACAAATTGTGGCTAACCTTGAGAAGAATGGGAATCCCAGAATACTTAATTGTACTCATGTAAAACCTATGCTTGAATCAAGAAATAGTAGTCAAAATAGAGCAGGGAAACATTACATGTTTCATGATCAGGAAAGGTGTGCATCGAGGATGTATTCTATCTCCATAGCTTTTCAATCTATATGCAGTTTAGGAGGCTAGACTTTTATGAGGAGGAATGTGGCATCAGGATTACAAGAAGACTCATCAACAACCTGAATTATGCTGATAACATAACCTTGCTTGCTGTAACTGAGGATATAATGCTTTTGCTGCAGAAGGTCAAGGACTATAATCTTCAATATGGATTCAATATGGAAAACAACGATTCTCACCACTGGGCCAATTGGCAGATTCATGATGGATGGAGAAGAGATTGAGATTGTTAGCAACTTCAACTTGATTGGTTCCACAATCAACACTCTTGGCAGTAGCAGCAAAGAAAACTAAAGACAAACTGCATGGGGAAAGTAAGCTATCAGAAAGTCTGCTGTCAGAGATCTCTCTAGAGTATTGAAAAGCAACTATATCAGTCTGGATACTTAAGAGTGCTGATCCAGGCCATGGTCTTTGTTATTACTTCCCATGTATCTAAAGATGAGAGAAGAAGAATCAGCGGCCTTTGAGTTGTTGTGCTGGAAAAGATGAACATAATGTGGACTGCCAGGAGAACAGATTCCCAATGAAGAGGGTGAAACCAAGGTGCTCTGTGGAGGCAAGAATTTTGAAGCTCAGTTTTATATACTTTGGGTTCATGGCCAAGAGGGACCAGTCTTTGGAGAAGAATATCATGCTTGGAAGGGTAGAGGGACATCACAGGAGAGGAAGACCCTGGATGAGATGGATTGACTCTGAGTGGAGAAGTGGGATTGGATCTGTCAGAGATGGTGAGATGGGCTCAGGGTAGGGCAGGATTTGGAGCTGTTGAGTCACTGGTGACTCTCTATGGCACATAAATATAAGGAGTAATAATTTTGTAAAAATATTACATTACTTGAGAGAGACTACAGAAATATCTTATTCACATAAGGGCACAAAATATAAAACCACTATTGTGACTAAGAGAAGATACCTGAGGAAGACGTATACAAATTTTCAAAAGAGAAAGGTGAAAAGGGGGAGTAGGAAAAGGAGATGGACGAAAAATCACTCTGAAATCAAAAGTTAGTGGGTAGAGGAAGGTGAAATAATGAAAACAGTTTAATGGGGGCTTGAAAAAACAGAGTGATAATAAGTATAGTGCAATGGTAATTAATGATATAAAATATAATGAACACCAATGATTGTATAAAACACAATATACACATAATGTATATGAATGATTATATGCAAACCATAAAAAATTTAAAAAGAAGAATGTGCAAAGGGAAAGGCAATATATAAGAAGTGAATTATCAGTATCATATCACTAAAAAAGGTAAGTCACAGAGAGAGCTGCACAAGAAACACAGTCAAGAAAGATAAATACACTTACTTACATATCCAATTCTGTAATATGAGTAATAATAATCACTAACCTACAGGTATATATAAAGCAGAACGTTTTGAAGAAAAGTGTGGTATCAAGATTGGAGTTAGGCTCATCGACAATCTGTGTTATGCAGATAATAGAACTTTACTTGCTGAAAGTGAGGAAAACCTGAAGCACTTGCTGTAAAGGATCAAGAATTCCATTCTTCAATATGAATTATATCACAATAGCAAGAAAATAAAAAAAAAATCCTCACCTCTGACCCAATAGACAACATCATGATAGATGGAGAAAAGATTGAAATTACCAGAAATTTTATTTTGCTTGGGTCCACAGTCAATGCCCTTGGAACCAGAAGTTAGGGTATTAGAAGCCATATATCATTGTTATTGTTATGTGCCATCAAGTCGACTGTGACTCATAGTAACCTTATATATAATAGCTCTGAACCTTGCCCTATGCTGAGGCAGTCTCATTGGCTCTGACACACCTAACTTCACTATCTCATCATGGTGTCAATCCATCTAATCCTGTGTCTTTTTCTTCTACACTGTCCCTTCACTCTTCCAAGTATGATACCCTTCTCCAAGGATTGGTCCATACTGGCCACATGCCCAAAGTATGTGAGGCAGAGCTTCAAAATTCTTGCCACCAAGAAGAAACTTGATTTCACTTCCTCCAGAACAGACTTGTTCATTCTTTTGGCAGTCCATGGTATATTAGTACTCTTCTCCAGCACCACAACTCAAAAGTATCAATTCTTCTTCTGTCATCCTTATTCATTGTCCAGCTTTCTGATGATAGCACATGCCTGCAAAGATTATAGTTTGTATCAGGTGCATCTTTGTCTCTAGAGTGAAATTGTTAGATGGGTCTGAATATCTGGAGAGTTCCCTGACAGCAGACTTTCCCAATGCTGGTGCCAAAGGTGTTGATTGTGGAACCGAGTAAGATGAAATTGTTAAAATCTTTAATATTTTCTTTAATATCATGTGCTACCAATTGGCCCAGTGGTGAGAATCTTTGTTTTCTTGATGTGGAGCTTCAGTTTATATTGGAGACTGTAATCCTTTCTGTAGCAAATGCTTCAGGTCCTCCTCAGTTTCAGCAAATAAGGTTGTGTCATCTGCGTAGTGCAGGCTGTTGGTAAGTCTTCCTCCAATCTTGATGTCACATTCCTCCTCATTAAGTCCACATATAGATTAAAAGGTATGGGGAAATTATACATCTTTGGCACTCTCTTTTCTTGATCTTGAACCATGCAGTGAGTCCTTACACTGTTTTGATGACTGCTTCTTTGTTCAAGTGTAAGTTTCATATGAACATAGTCTGGTGTTCTGGGGTTCCCATTCTTCTCAAAGTTAGCCACAATTTATTTTCATGAACACAATCAAATGCCTTTGCACAGTCAATGAAACACAAATGGACATTCCTCTGGTATTCTCTGCTTTCAACCAAGTTCCATCTGACATTGATTATGATATTTCCAATACCGTGGTCTCTTCTAAACCCAGCTTGTATTTCTGAAAGTTCTCTGTTGATGTACTGTTCCAGTAGTTTAATATCTTCAGCAAGATATTAATTGCTTGTGATAATTACGATAATTGTCAATAATTTTCACACTCTTCCAGATCATCTTTTTTTTTTTTTTTGGAATGGGAATAAATATAGATCCCTTTCCATTGGGGAAGTCTGCTGTCATGGATGTCACCAAAGTCCTGAAAAGCAATAAGTCTAAAGACTTGTGAAGTTGGAGAAAAGTGCTGAATATCCTATGGATTGTCAAAAGAACGAACAGATATGTGTTGGAGATGCTTCTTGGAGGCAAAGCTGATAAAGATTAGCCTCACATGTTTTGAACATGCTGTTAGATGAAGCTATTCCTTTGAAAAGGACATTATGCTTTGAAAAGTGGAGGATCAGTAAAGGAAAGGGGAAGTCCCTCAGTGAGAAGGATTGATGCATTATCTGTGGCAATAGACTCAAATGTGTTGGGGATGATGTGGATGGTGCATATTAGGACAGAGTTCAGCTCTGTTGTTCATGGGGTTGGTAAGGGTCATACTAGACTGATGGCGTTTAAAAACCAAAACAGCAGCAAAAGCAGATATTTAAACAGACAGTCAAATGAACAGGTTTGAATAGGTGAAAGTTTGTATACTCATAATCATGCATATTGTTGCTATGTGTCTTTGAGTTACCTGCAACTTATAGTGATCCTATGCACTATAACTCTGAATCCTGTGTTATCCTGAGCCAGCCTCACTTTCTCTGACATACCCACCCTCATTTTCCCAGTTACTGTGTAAATCCATTTTATCCTGGGTCTTTCTCTCCTTCACTGTCCCTCCACCCTTCCAAGCAAGATATCTTCCTCCAAAGACTGAGCCTTTCTGACAACATGCCCAAAGTATGTGAGATGGAGCTTCAAAAACCTCACCTATAAGGAGGACCTTAGTGTCACCCTCTCCAAGATAAACCTGTCTGTTCCCTTGGCAGTCCATGGAATTTCCAACACTCTTCTCCTGAATCACAACTCAAAGGAATCAATCCTTCTTTTGTAATCCTTAGTTATTGTACCTAGGTTTGTATAATTATATTTCTATATTCCTCTTAATCTATGTTGTAAAAATAAATAAATACACACACATATATGCATGTATATAGGTGGCTCTGGTGCCCTAGTTGAAAGAAGCTGCACTGTAATCCTGAAGGCATGTGGTTCAAGGTCACCAGCTGCTCTGTAGGAGAAGGATAGGCAATCTCTTCCCATGTGATTAACTGCCTCTGAAAACCCATGGAGGGTCAGCTATGGGTTGGTTCTGACTTCACAGTACAAAAAAACATATACATGTATATATAGCTGGAAAATGACTAGGGATGTCTGAAAGATAATTGTTGCCTTTGAGCTGTGGTGCTGGAGAAGAGTATAGAATATACCATTTACTGCTAGGAAGATAAACAATTTTGTCATGAAAAGGTTGAAACTAGGCTGTTCTTGGAGACAAAGATTCTGAAGTCCCATCTGATATACTTTGGGCATGTTTCAAGAAGGGACCAGTCCTTGGAGACAGACATGTTTCGGAAGGTAGAGGGACAGCACAAAGGGATAGAGGAAGACCTTTGATGAGCTAGATTGACTCAGTGACTGGGCTAATGAAAGTAGATGTGTCAGAGACAATAAAGTTGGCCCAGGATAGAGAAGGGTTCATAGGGTCACTATGAGTCTATGTAAGAAGTGACATCCACTTCCTAAACTATATGCCTGTGGAAATGCTATGAACTTGGAGAAATGATGATAGCTATGGAAAGGCCTTAAGGCTTTTGCTAATAGAGTTGCTATGAGTCTTACCTGTCTTGACAGCAATCAACAACAACAATTTTTCTATTAGTGTATATTGTAAGTAT
>NW_006399762.1:31903549-31904462 GCF_000299155.1 Elephantulus edwardii
TCATTGGTACACAATCCCTGCCCCCCCCGCACCTCCCCACTCCCACCCCAAGTATACTCCACTCTGCAACCCTCATTCTGGACTCTTATGATAATCATAATGCCCTAAAATATATAAATTTTAAACTATTCTCTCCCTCATCGGCTTCAATGCAGTAAACATAATTTATCCAGTGAGAAAAGTAAACTTTTTAAAAGAGAAAATTGAATAAATGGAAACTCAAGTTTTCTGAAAACTTCCTTTACAATAAAAATAAAATTTATTTTAAAAAGATATTTAAAAAAAGAAGATAACATACTACAACCTTGAATATGGGTTATACCTCAACATCAAGAAAATTAAAATTTTCAGTACTGAAGCAATAAGTAACAAAAATGATGAAAACAGAAGAAAAAATTCAAGTTGTCAACAATTTCATTTTACTTGCATCCACAATCAACTCCTACTGTAACAGCAGTCAAGAAATTAAAAAAAAATGTGTTGTGTTGGGAAAATCTGCTGTCAAGGACAATCCAAATTTCTAAAGAGCAAGGATATCATTGTACAGACTGCATGATGGTATTTTCAATTGATTCCTATGTATTTGAAAGTTAAAACAGTAAAGGATGACAGAGAGAGAGAGTAAATATTTTTGAACTGAAGTGCTGGTATTTGTTCCCATTCCAAAGAAGGGTGACCCAACAGAGTGTGGAAACTGTAGAACAATATCATTGATTTAACATGCAAGTAAGATTCTACTGAAGATTATCCAAGAACTACTGGAACAACACATCAACAGAGAACTGCCAGAAGTCCAGGCTGGGTTTAGAAGGGATCACGGTACTAGGGATATTGTAGCTAATGTTATATGGATCTTAGCTGAAAGCAGGGAATACCAGAGGAATGTCTATCTGTGTTTCATTGATTATGCAAA
>NW_006399762.1:31904562-31910755 GCF_000299155.1 Elephantulus edwardii
ATTAATATATACATGCATCTATATTATAACATGTATATTAATATTATATGTGTACATACGTGTGTATATACATACATATATGTTGTTGTTGTTGTTATGTGCCATCGAGTCATTTGCGACTCATAGCGACCCTGTGTAAAACAGCCCTAAACCCTGCTCTATCCTGTGCCAATTGCACTGCCTCTGACACACCCATCCCGGTTACCCTAGTCACTGAATCAATCCACCTCATAGAGGGTCTTCCCCTACTGCGCTGTCTCTCCACCCTCCCAAGCATGATGTCTCTCTCCAAGGACCTGTCTCTCCTTACATGTCCAAAGTATGTCAGATGAAGCCCCAGAATCTTTGCCTCCAAGGACTAGCCTGGTTTAACCCTCTCCAGGATGAATCTGTTTGTTTTCTTGGCAGTCCATGGAACATTCAATACTCTTCTCCAGCACCACAGCTCAAAGGCATAAATTCTCCTTCTATCCTCCCTAGTCATTGTCCTACTCTTTGATGCATAACAAGTGATTGCAAAGACCATGGCCTGTATCAGGCGCACCTTAGTCTCCAGAGAGACATGGTTGCTCTTGAGTACTTTAAAGAGATCCCTAACAGCAGACTTTCCCATCACAATGCGTTTTTTTATTTCCTGGCTACTGGTGCCAAGAGTGTTGACCGTGGAGATGAGCAAACTGAAGCTGTGAACAATCTTTATGTATATATGCATACATATATACATATCTATATTTGTTGTTGTTGTTATTATGTGCTGTCAAGTTATCTGTGACTCATAATGACCCTATGTACAACAGCCCTAAACTCTGCCCTATCCTATGCCAATCTCACCATTTCTAACACCCCTAACCCATTACCGCAGTCACTGAATCAATCCATCTCATCGAGCGTCTTCCTCTCCTGCACTGTCCCTTCACCCTCCCAAGCATGATGATCCTCTCCAGGGACTGGTCCCTTCTTGCAACATGTCCAAAGTATGTCAAACAAAGCTTCAGAATCCTTGCCTCTAAAGAGCAGTCTAATTTCACTCTCTCTAGGACAAACCTGTTTGTTTTCCTAGCAGTCCATGGTATATTCAATACTCTTCTCTACCACCACAGCTCACACACACACACACACACACACACACACACACACACACTCTCTCTCTCTCTCTCTCTCTCTCTCCCTATAGAACTAACAGGAAATAAAGTTATACAAGCTTCCTAATTGTAAACAAGCACAATGAAAGAATGTGTTGTTCATCTCATCCTAAGGCCTTAGGACAACAGTTGCTGGGTCCATCATGATTAATTGCCATAACATTCCCCACAAAGACAATTTTTTATATCCTCACCACCTGAACAATAGGCAACATCATAATATATAGAGTTTTCTCTTTTCTATCTTTTGATTGAAATTATCAACAATTCAACTTTACTTGGATCCACAATCAACACTCTTGGTACCAGCAGTCAGGAAAGCAGGATATTCATTGCACTGGGAGAGCCTGTGGCCACGGACTTCTACTAATTGTTGAGGAGCAATGATGTCAGTTTGAGGACTTAAAGTATACCTGTTTTAGGTCATGGTCTTTTCAGCCACTTCTATTCATCTGAGACACGGAAAAGGAATAAGAATGACAAATGAAGAATTGATACCTTTGAATTGTTGTGTTGGAGAAGATTACTAACTATCTTTTAGACTGCCAAAAGAACAAACAGATATGCTTTGGAAAAAGAGAAGCCAGAGTCCTTCTTGGAGGTTAAGATGATAAAGTTTCATCTCATACACTTCGGGCATGTTGTTAGGACAGCCTATTCCTTGGCAAGGGACATCATACTTGGAAAATACTTGCAGAGATGGCAAAGGAGAGGAACACTCTCAATCAGTTGGATTGATGCAGAGACTGTTGCAATGTGCTCGAGTCTGTCAGACATTGTGAGGATGGCATAGCTCAGGGCAATCAGATGTATTCAACTTGATAGCACGCAGCAGCAACAACTTTTTACTGAGTAGTCACTGGAGTCTTAAAGGTATCTTGAGTAGTCACTGGGGTCTTAAATGTATCTTGAGTAGTCATCTAAAAGTCACCAGTCTCTTACCATCTACAGTAAAGAAGAGGGAAGAAAAATAAAGTTGTACTGGAACAATTAGTCCAAAAGACTAATGGACCATTTGATGGCCATAAGATCAGAAAAAGCAGACTGTGTCCCATTATCATCACAGTAGAAGCTTCTCAGAAGACTGAGTGGAAAATGTGAAGCAAACAGCAGAAATACAGAATTGAATAATGATTGGCTAGAGATTGGTGGAACCCTCAAACTATATTCTTCAGTCATCCTTCAAACCTGGAATAAAATTTACTGCTCTGGATCAACTTTCAGACAAATAATGGCTAGACTTACAAAATAAGCAATTTCACCAAGGATATACAAACTTTTTAAAATAATTTACTGCATTAGACCAAAGGGGCAGCATTTCCTTGAATGAAATTCAGATGGTGGTTAGGAATAGGACAGAAACATTAACAGAAGCTAGAATCACAAAGAGACAGTGGGAAGAATGTGGTTATATTGTGGATCATGTAATTAATGTCATAAAAGAAAATGCAGATCAGTGGTTGAATAGTAAACTGATTAGTTTTCCAAACTTCCAGTCAAATAACAACAAAAAGAATAAAGTTCCATAGATATATTTCTACACTTAAAAGTTTTTACAGAGAAAGAAAACCATATGGGATCACAATGTTCTATTCCCGTTTCACAGGAGATTATTATTAGTCTATAAGGGTGCAACTGAAGAAATCTACCAACAAAACACAACATCTAGAGGAGGATTGTCTTACAACAGTGGTCAAATCGTAATCTAGCCTACACATTGTAGCAGGGCTGTAGACTGATGAGTAATGTAGTAAGTAGCACTAGGAGCCACGTATAGGAAAGTTAACAAAGGAGAATTAGTCTTTACTAATTAAGACCTGGAGAAATACTATCACATACAGTTATGAGGAGAAACTTATTCAAGGCAATTCAACTTATTTTGCTTTTTCTAAATGTCCAGTACTTTGCAGGTTGATGGAGATACAGAGAATCAGCACATGGCTCCTGTCCTAAAATTGTTTAGGAATGTATTGCTGAAATGAGGTATTTTCCCCTCCATGAGGTGATACACAGCACTTGCACAAATGATCTGTGGCTAATTAAAATGACATGTTTATTCAAGTTTCTGGTTGGATGCCATGCATTCTATGTCCTGTCCAAATATCACAGATGGTGATTATATGTAATAGAATATGTCCAACCTGGTCAAATCCTTCGAGAAACTTGAGACTACAGACATGCAAATGTTGTTGCCTGAATTCATTGTTATTTTTTTAAAAATATAACTGCATATCACTGTAGTAATAAAAGTAAAGGATAAAACTATTTTATTTAAGGCTCTTAAGTGACTTAGTTATGCCCATAAAACATGTGAGTTCAAAAGTACACAAAGTAGTAGAAATACCACTGCATGAACAGAGACAATGTCAAATTTGTGACAGAAATGGATAGAAATAAAAAAGAGTTATAGCTAAGGTAAAACTCTTGTAAATTATACTGAAATGTCTGTCATATTTTAGAGCACCATTCCCTATTTCTACCACGGTGACAGTGAAGTACTTTTTATTCTTTTTTAAAAGTTCTTTTCTCCCCAAGATAATGAAACAGAACCAAGGACACAGTAAGCTATATTGACACCAAGATTGGAATTCAGATATTTTTGGCTTCTGATTCTCTGCTGCGTCCATTAGACTATGTCTCCTCTTATTTCTATTATTTAATTTTCTGTTCTCTCTGTTTACATACTCAAAGTGATAAAACACATTTCTGTTCTTATGTTACTAATGCAGTAGAGGTATTTTTCAATTTTGCCAAATGACAACACTCTAAACATGGCAAATAACTGCTTTCAACAAAATGCTTTCAAGGTATACCTTGAGATGAGAGTTAAAAATAGGAATGAAAATGTTAATAACATCATTGATAAAAGAAACTATGGCTTCAAAAGTGAGAAATTCAATTAGGAAAAAAAAACACCAAACCATGAAATGTTTTAGGAAAATGTTCCACAATTTATAACAGCATTAATGGAAAATTCATTTCCATGGCATTATTACCAATTAGATATAGTTTTCTCCAACATAGTTACCTGAAGGTCACCTAAAATAAGTAGCATCAATTTAAGGAAACCAATTCTCTTTGTAATTGGCTCTGGGAGGTGATATCCTGAGAGTTAGAATCTTTTTTAAAAATATGTAAACAGTTAAAAACTAATCAAACTTTTGCCCACTGGACCCAACCCAATAGATTATTGAAGTTGAGACACAGACTCTGATCATAAACTTTATCTATCTGCATCTTGAAGTTAATGTCTTTCTGACTATGTATTTTAATCTAATCTAATATACAAACACACTTAGACAAAGCCATTATTATAAGAAAGTGCTTTATTTTTTTATGTGATGTTCCCCAAAGGAGCTCAAAGCACTTAACAGACATTGCCTGCCATTAATTTTCACAGCATCTCTGTGAGAGAGGAAGTAGAAATCATCCTGTTCAATGTTATCATCATTTTTTGCTAATGTCAATGAAGCACTTGGCTACTAACCAAAAAATTAGTGATTTAAACCCACTGTAACTCCATAGGGGAAAGAGCTGTTGATCTACTCCATGAAGATTACATTCCAGGAAACCCTATAAAACAGCTCTGCTCTGATATATGAGTCTAAGAGTCACAATGGCTGCGAAGATGAAAGACTAGAGCTTTCTATATGGTTTGCATCTCAACGTCAACAAGACAAATATCCTCACCTCTAGATCAGTAAGCAACATGATAAGAAATTGAGAAAAGATTGAAGTTAACAATTTATTCTTCCTTGGATCCACAATCAACACCTTTGGTATCAACTATCAGGAGATCAGGAGACATATTACATTGGACAAATCTGCTGTCAGGGACTTTTCCAAATTACTGAAGAGCAATAATGTCAGTTTGAAGATTTAGGTGCACTTGATTCAGACCATGGTCTTTCCAATCACTTGCTATGTATGTGACTGACAGGTGGAGAATAAATAAGGATGACAGAATATTTGATAACTTTGAACTGTGGGGTTGGAGGAGAGTATTGAATATCCCAAGAATTTCCCAGAGAGAGTACAGCCAGAATGTTTCTTGGAAGTAAGAATGACAAAGCTTTGTCACTTTGAACATGTTGCTAGGAGAGGCTATATGTTGGATAAGAACGTCATGTTTGGAAAGTTAGAGGGTCTGAGAAAGAGAAGAAGGTCCTTGAGGAAATAGATTGACACAGTGACTCCAGCAATGGACTCAAGTGTGTCAGATATTGTGAGGATGGTACAAGACAGGGTAGGGTTCTATTGTTCATAGGGTTGTTATAAATTGTACTTGACAACACACAACAATAAAAGTCACAATTCACTCATTTGTACCTAAAAATAACTCTACAAAACTTAAGAAAGATGGTATCTGCCTGCATGGTGCTTATATTCTAAGAAAGCCTGAAAAAATAAATGAAATAGATGTTAAAATTGTTTGTTAGCAATGAGGGGGTTAAATGTCCTTTAGAGACAAAGGTAATACAATTTACCTCCTCAAGACATGTCAGTTAATATTTAGTCTTAATACTTTGTATTTTGATATAACATGGCTTGCTCAAGGTATTTTCTAGTTGGTCACGGAGTTAAGCCCATCATCAAACTTTATAAAAGATACCTTTTATAAGGTTGTGGAGAGACTGGAACCCTTATTCACTGTTGGTGGGAGTGTAAAATGGTGCAACCACTGTGGAGAGCAGTTTGGCATTTTCTCAAAAAATTGCAAATAGTGATACCATTTGACCCAGCAATTCTATTACTGGGAATATACCCTATAAAGACCATAAATGATATCCAAGCAGATATATGCACACCCATGTTTATTGCGGCTTTATTCACAATAGCAAGGAGTTGGAAAAAAAATCTAAGTATCCATCAACAAACAAATGGATAGAGAAGCTGTGGTATATTCACACAATGGAATACTATGCTGCTTTGAAAAACAAGGAACTCTTGCAATATTATTCAAAATGGTGACCCTGGAAGATATTATGCTGAGTAAAAATATCTCAGTCACAAAGAGACAAATATTATACGGTGCCACTGTTATAGAATGA
>NW_006399762.1:31914440-31920672 GCF_000299155.1 Elephantulus edwardii
AACAAACAGATTCATCCTAGAGAGGGTTAAACCAGGCTGCTCCTTGGAGGCAAAGATTCTGGGGCTTCATCTGACATACTTTGGACATGTTGTAAGGAGGTACAGGTCCTTGGAGAGGGACATCATGCTTGGGAGGTTGGAGGGACAGCGCAGGAGGGGAAGACCCTCTTGATTCAGTGACTGGGGTAATTGGGATGGGTGTGTCAGAGGCAGTGTTATTGGCATAAGATAGAGCAGGGTTTAGGGCTGTTGTACATAGCTTCTCTATGAGTTGCAAGCAACTCGACAGCACACAACAACAACAACTGCAACAACAACAGTGTCGGTTAAAAGTATTGAATATCTCGTGGACTGTCAAAAGAATAGACAAATCTCTTTTGAAGGAATTGTAACCAGGTTATCACTGGAGGCAAAGATAACTTTGGATGCATTTTCTGGAGGAATCAGTACTTGAAAAGAGACACAACCCTGGAAAAGTAAAGGATTAACAAAAGATAGGAAGGAATACCCTCAACTAGTTGAAATGATAAAATGACTTCAACAGTGAATTTGACTATGAAAGAGATGGCAAGGATGGTACAGGATAGTTCAAGTTTCAGAACTTTCCTTTGTAGAACTTTTCTTTTACCATAAATTATAGTCACTTGAAGGCATTTAAGAAAATGTCATTTGAGTATTAAAACATTTAGTATTCTCCTTCTAAGGGAGATGTGCCAGTCATGATATTTGGACTCAAGAAGTTTGCAATTGAAAAAAATTTTTAGATAATGTTGTAATGTAAGAAAGAATCCATGGTGACCCAATGGTTTAAGAATACAACTACTAAGTAGAAGACTGATCTTTTGATCCCATCAATTTTTCTGCAGATGGAAGATGTTATAGTCAACTTTCATCAGTATTTATCATCTCGCAAATCCCACAGGACTTTCTACTATGTCCTTTGGTGTCACTAAGTGTCTAAAGATCAGAAAATGGGGCACGGTGGTATAGGTCCTTCAGAGTCTCTCTGAAAAGCCTAGAAGGAGTGATAACAACACAGTCCCTATATGCCCTGGAGAAGAAAGCAGATAAAGAGTCCATAGTCTGGGCCCATAATGCCTGTACAGCCACAGCAGCAACATTTGTTGTTGTTGTTCACTCATAGACTTCACTCATAGTTGTGGTATCAAGAATAGTATTTATTAGGAAAATTAGTTAAAGAGTGGAGAAATTAAAGAATATCACCCAATGCAAATCCTGATTTTAGTCCAGAAGCCTCAAGCCAGATTAACAGAAAAACACAAATCCTTAATTAGTAAAAATTTTGGTTTCTGCTCATCAAATCCAAGTCATCCAGCAAAGTTTGCATTAGAGCACTTATAAGTCAGTTTCTCCTTCAAGCATCTAGCAAGAACAGCAAAAAACTTTAATCCTTTTACTGTGGCCTTTATCCTGTGGTTACACTTTGCCATAGTTTCTCCACAGCAATGCCACCATCTTCCACCACCATCACCAATGTCTCACCACCATGGCCTTGCTTTAAACCAGGTCTGGCTCTCACCAGGTCTTGTTAAAGTCTCACTCAAGTCTTGCTGCTCAGTATGTGAAGCATTAGATCTTTTATCCTAGTCTCATAACTGTTGATGATATGCAAGGCCATGTGTCCATAGTTAAGGTATCTGGAGATCAGAGGAGGCTTAGGAAATTATTTTTAAAAAGCCAACTCAAAGCTAACACTGCACTAACATTCAGATTATACTTAAAAACAGTGAGAGTTAATGACCCGAGCAAGAAGACTTGGTTGTGCTAAGGTAAATACTGGATTATTCCCCCAAAGGAGAGCAATTATAATATACCAGCCTATTTGCAGGAGTAAGATCTGACAGTCTGTTTCTATAAATATTTCACAGTTCCAGAAATCTTCAAACTCAAAAGTTAGATTCACTGCTATCAAACCAGAACGAACATTTGATTTATAGCCTCCGAAACCTACTGGAGGGTCTATTTGATAGACTTGTCTGGCAGATAGACCCACAAGCAGGTTTCTGAGCCTATATAAATAGAATAGAAGGATAGTGCCCATATTTCTCCCCAAGATCATCTGGTGCATTTGAATGGTCAGTCATGGTTGTTTATGTGAACCCATAGTCATGGTCTTTAGATTATTAGGGAAATTTCAGGTTATTTTATCAGGGAAACCTTTATGGTATAGGGGCAATTTTACTGTGGTGTATGAGTTATTTGTGAAAGCTGATTTTATAAAGATAAATGCAATATTAGGATCAGAGAAAAACTCATCAACATCCTACATTATGAAGATGACACAATCTTGCTGAAGAGGACTTGACAAACTTACTGTAGAAAATTAAGGACTATAGCCTTCTATATACATTACATCTCATCATCAAGAGAACAAAACATTCTCACCACTAGGTCAATAGACAACATAATGACAGATTGAGAAAGTACTGAAACTCCAATGATATCATACTACTTGGATTCACAATCAACCTCTTTGGTACCAGCAGTCAAGAGATCATGGAACGTATTGCTTTGAGCAAGTCTGCTGATAGGGACCTCTCAAAAATATTGAAGAGAAATGATGTCAGTTTAAAAACTAAGGTGCACTTAACTAAGGTCATGGTCTTTTCAATCACTTATTATGAATCTGAAATCTGGACAACAGGATAACAGAAGAAGAATTTATGCCTTTCAGCTGTGGTGTTGGAAAAAAGTAGTGAACATACCAAGAACTGCCAAAAGAAGAAAAAGGTATATTTTGGTAAAAATGGAGCCAGAGAGCTCCTTGGAGGCAAAGATGGCAAAACTTAGCCTCTCCCACTTTTTCTATGTTATAGAAAAGGCTATTCTTTGGAAAGGAAAGTCATACTTGGAAAGATGGAGGGTCAGCAAAAGAAAGAATGACCTCCAGCAAAACTAATTGTCAGAATGACTGCAGCAATAATCTCAAGTGTGTCATGGATGATAATGATAGCACAGAATATGATGGGGTTCAGGCCTGCTGAGCCCTACTTTACTCAAAGGTACATCACAACAACAATCTGTTTTCCACAAGTCAGAATCAACTTAAAGAATGAACTCAGTTTAGTTTGTCACATGAAAATTTTAAAAGTTGTATAGATGTCATTTATTAGCTGCCTTTAGTTGACTCTAACTCATAGCCTATAATCAACATGATGATATACTCCTCAATCCTGTTTCATCCTTACATCAATGTTGGCTTAAGCCTTTTGTTAAGAGTCACTGTGTTAAACTATCTTTTTGAATGTTTTCCTCTTTTTCATTGACTGCTGTTTCAAGTGAGATGCCCTCCAAGGACTAGCTTCACCTCATAATGAGTCAGAAGAATAAGAGTATAAAAGCAGTATGGCTAGTATAGTGGCAGCATCTTCTGACCTCCAGTACCTCCACAAGGGAAAAGAGTGTCCAATCACAATATCAGCCATACAAAACCAGTTCCTATGAAGCTAGTCATGACTTCACTCTCTAGCACCTTCTATTAATTCTAACAGGCTTTCCTTGCTTTGTCCACAAACTCATTGCAATGGACACATTGAACTCACAGACAATATTCATAATCATGGACTTACTGGGAACAGTCAGAAGAGTCAGAATACAATTCTTCAATGTTTCCAGCTTTTCAAGCTTACTCACAGGATCTCACACCTTCACCCTTGAAGCTTTGGACTATTGTTAGAAACTTCTCATTATGTGTCATGCTGAAGCAGATTTTCAGAGGCTATAAGTTGTGAGGAAGGTGATTGACCATCCTTCTCCTGAAGAACAGCAGCTAGTGTCAAACTGCCTTTCTTTTGGTTGCCTGCACAACTCGTTACCAGTAAGCCACCAGAACACCATTAAAACTCTCTTCTTGTTGTTATGTGCTGTAAAGTTACCTTTGATTCATGTCAACCCCATGCACAATGTCTCAATCTTGTCCTATCTTGAGCCAATCTCAATGTCTCTGACACATATACCCCCATCACTCCAGTTATTCTATTAATCCATATTATATAGGATCTTCTGTCCCTCCACCCTTCCAAGCAAAATGTTCTTATCCAAGAACTGGTTCCTCCTGGAAACATGCACAAAATGTGTGAGATGGAGTTTCAAATACTTTCCTCCAAGGAGTAACTTGGTTTCACTTTCTCTCAGACAGATCTGTTTGTTCTCTTAGCAGTCCATTGTATATTCAATACTCTTCTACAACACCACAACTCAAAGGTATCAGTTATTCTTCTGTAATCCTTAGTCATTGTCCAGCTCTCTGTTACATAGCAAATAATTGCAAAGATCATGGCCTGAATCCGATGTGCCTTAGTCTCTAGACTAGTATCTTTGCTCATTAGTATTCTGGAGAGGTCCCTGGCAGTAGATTTTCCTAATGCAATTAGTCACTTGATTTATTGACTGCTAGGGCCAAGAGTGTTGATTGTGGAGCCAAGCAAGCTGAAATTGTTAACAATCTCAATTTCTTCTCCATCTATCATGTTGTTGTTTTTAAGTACTGTCTAGACATAGACGAATCATAGTGACCCTATGAACAAAAGATCTGAACATTGGAATAATTTTCATCATTTCTCTAAGTTCATAGAGTTTTTGGAGGCAAGCTCTTTTGGAAGTGGATGCCACTCCTGCTTCCAAGCTTGTTTTAATCGGGAGCTCCACTGAACACTGTCCATCATGGGTAACCATTATTGCATTTAACACATCTGCGTCATAGTGTTTAGCATCACAGCATCCATGAGTTACATCTGTAAATGGACAGACCAGTGCTATACCACTTAGAAGAATGAACAAAAACAATTAAAACTAAGTATGAGTGCCACAGATTAAAATCACTTACCTTTGGCTTGGTAGCATAACTTTCTATCCACTAGGCCAACAGAGCTCTCTCTATGTTGTTGTTGTTAAGTGCCATTGAGTCGTAGGCGACTCATAGTGACCCTATGCATGAAAAACCTGAACGCGTGTCTAACTTTCATCATTTCTCCAAGTTGATAGAGTTTCCAGAGTCAAGCTGTTTCAGAAGTGGGTGCCACTACATCATGGTGCTGTCAATTGGTCCAATGGTGAGAATCTTTTTTTTTTCCCCTTGAGCTTCAATCTATATTGAAAATTACAGTCCTTGACCTTCTGCACCAAAAGCTTGGTAGTGTCAATTATGTCATCTCTCTCCCCAGTCCTCTAGTAATCCTGAGTGAAGGCTCTTATCTCTGGCCCTATGTAATGACAGCTCTAGTACATCTCTGCCTCATGTAGATCTCTAGATACCCTCAGCTTTTGATTCTGCTGAGAGCTCTATTGGTCTAAGTCTCTATCTGACATAGAAAACTCTGGTCCAATAGGATATGCTACACTTTCTTCATTCCTCCTTTCTTGATAGTAGAGAGATCCCTTTTTCTCCTGTCTCTGAACCAGCTCAATTTAGGATTTAGATGAAAAGAATGGACCTATCTGTTCATTGTTGCATTACTGTTAATGTACCATTGAGTTGGAACAAATTCATAGCTAACTTTCTAGCAGATCTTCAGAAACAACTACAGGGGAGGATATTACCCATCTTTTTCCTTTAGAGCAGCTGGAAGATTTGAACTGTTTGCCTTTGGATTGGCAATATGATTCCATACTACTAAGCCAATGGAACATCCTACTCTGTATTTGTGAAAAGAGCAAGGATAGTGTGAAGACGGCCAAGTCTGACCCCTACTAATTCCACAAAGGGGTACTGACCCCATCAACAGCATCCAGACGCAAAACTAATTCCTATGATGTTAGGCACATCCTCTTATTCTCTTCCACCCTCTTACTGGGTCCAAAATGCACTACAGTGACCACGTAGAATTCATAAAACCATACTCACTGTTATAGGTTTATTAGGGAAGTTTACAGCATTATATATAGTCCCTCCATCAAGACAACTTCTTAACTGTTGATCATTTTCTGTCTTGTAAACACACTGAGACTTGATCATTTCTTTTAAGTACATAACACTTTGTATGTACTCAATCTTTTTTAGTTGTTTTCTATGCTATTCTGAATATTCTTCATAAAACACTTTGGCCCTTCAATCTGTGCCTTGAACATTTTCCTTCAGTTATCCGGGAGGCTGGGCTCTATGAGGAGAAAGGCAGCATCAGGATTGGTGGTAGATCTATCAACAATCTGTGTTAAGCAGATGACACAAGCCTGCTTACTGAAACTGAGGAGGACCTGAAGCGCTTGCTGCAGA
>NW_006399762.1:31920772-31922438 GCF_000299155.1 Elephantulus edwardii
ATATATATATATATATATATATAAATTGCTGCAAATTAAATTGCCTCAATGTTTGTTTAGACAGCTGATAATGAGTTCTGTATTGTATCTTTATATAAATAAAACCAATTTGATACTTGTATATTCCTTTAGGTAAGATCCATGTATATAATTGTCATTTATGTTATTCTGGTTTTCTGTCAAAAGGTATGAGCAATGAATAAATTATTGATTAAAAAAATTAAAAAAAGATACCTTTTTTACACCTAAAAATTGTGTGTGAATAGGAAATGACCATGTCCAAGTGGAGTTTTTTACAACCTGAACAATTACAATTACCTTCAGTTAAGAGTTGGGATGATTATGGCAAATAATTTAGCCTTTTAAATATATATACTTTTATAATTATTTCATGTCTTAAGTATATAGAGTTGAGTGAGAAATAGCTCTTAACGCCAATTTCCTCAAGCATATAATCTGTAATATTAATTTTATAAAATGCTTTTGAAATGATTTTTAAAGAAATAATTTCATTACATTTCAATAAATTTATTAAACTCACCATTATTATTTCCTTTTAGATTAGCTGTATACAGTAGTCTATTAAAAACTCTTAAAATCATTGAATGAAATGTTTTTCTGTGTAAAATCTTCTGAAGTTTGTTCTAACACAAAATGTATTTATTTACCATACACGATCAAAATTTTATTAAACATATACAACAGAAAGGTAGCAAAAGAGGTTAATACAGAAATATTAGCTAGTGTTCCAGAAATTACCAGAAGAGGCTTTCATTAATAGGGTGGCATTATAAATAAAAACAAGCAAAAATCAAAACTACTTCTGCATAAAGCAAGAAACTGTATAGAGTACCAAAGACACATTTAGAAAGTTAACAAAATAAGTCCTCTTGTGCTTAGTGGTTGTTATGATTGAGCCTTTGCCATGCAAATTTGATAATAATGACACAGTCTGGATATGATATTATTGTACCATAACCAGTGACCTAGTGATAAAAAAAAAAAAAAGGTCTGCATCAGTCCTAAAGGCACAAGGTTCAAAATCCCTGTCTCAAAGAGAGATGCAAATCAAAACAACTATAAGATCTCATCTCACCCTGGTAACAATAACAAAGTTCTACAGAGCAGTAACAACAAATGCTGGTGAGGTTGTGAGAAAATGAAATCCTTATTCACTGTTGATAGAAGTGTAAAATGATGCAACCATTATGGAAAGCAATATGGCACTTTCTCAAAAAGTTGGAAATAGAAATATATTTGACCTAGCAATCACACTACTGGGAATATACCCTAAAGAAACCAGGACTACCACACAAATAGACATATGCACATTCATGTTTATTACTGCATTGTTCACAATAACAGGGAGATTAAAACAACCCAAGTGCCCATCAACCAATGTATGGATAGAGAAGTTGTGGTATATTTACACAACGGAGTACTATGCAGCACTAAAAACAAGGAACTCAAATATTATACAATAAAAATGGGTGACTCTGGAGGACATTATGCTGAGTGAAATAGCTCAGTCACAAAAGAAAAAATATTGCATAATGCCACTGTTATAAAGCAACACTGACATTGGTGGTTAGAGAAAAATTAAGAAAAAGAGGGATTAAATAATCAACACTGAATTGGAACAGATGAGGCAAAGACTTGTATTAAA
>NW_006399762.1:31929615-31935090 GCF_000299155.1 Elephantulus edwardii
AAGAGATTGAGATTGTTCACAGCTTTAGTCTGCTTGGCTCCACAATCAACACTCTTGGCACCAGCAGCCAGGAAATTAAAAGACGTATTGCGATGGGAAAGTCTGTTGTTAGGGACCTCTCTAAAGTACTCAAGAGCAACGGTGTGTCTCTGGAGGCTAAGGTGCGTCTGGTACAGGCCATGGTCTTTACAATCACTTGTTATGCATCAGAGAGCTGGGCAATGACCAGGGAGGACAGAAGGAGAATTGATGCTTTTGAGCTTTGGTGTTGGAGAAGAGTGCTGAAGGTGCCACGGACTGCTAAGAAAACAAACAGATTCATCCTGGAGAGGGTTAACCCAGGCTACTCCTTGGAGGCAAGGATTCTGAGACTTCGTCTGACATACTTTGGTGATGTTATAAGGAGAGACCGGTCCTTGGAGAAAGACATCATGCTTGGGAGGGTGGAGGGCAGGCGCAGGAGAGGAAGGCCCTCTAGGAGATGGATTAATTCGGTGACTGGGGCAATCAGGATGAGTGTGTCGGAGACAGTGAGATTGGCACAGGACAGAGCAGAATTTAGAGCTGTTGTACATAGGGTCGCTATGAGTTGCAAGCGACTCGACGGCACATAACAACAACATTCCAGCTTAAGAAATGCTGAGTGTATTCCATCTTTTTCGTTTTCTTCCTCTAGAGCTTTCTACATTTTGTTACATTTGTCTTTTTAAAGCACCCTTTTAAATCTGTTCAGCTCTCTTACTTTTACATTCTTTTTAGCATCCCTACATTCTAGAGGAATTCTTAGAGTCTCTTGTAACACGCATTTGGCCTTTCATTTCTTTCCTGTACTGTGTTAGTGATCTTTTATTCTATATTTATCTTTGTTGTAATCACACAACTCCTATCACTGACAGTACTGTACTTCAAGAAAGATCTTGAAATATAATTTTTGATGTTGAATGTGACACCTCCATTGGTTTCTGGTTTCCTTAACAGTAGACCATACTATTGCCTGATTCGAAAGACTGATATCTGTTTATTTCTGGTAACTAATGCATAGAATTTTGATCTTCATGAATTCCATTTTTATTGTGACAACATCAAGTTTCCCTAGATTCATATTTTATACAAATCATATTTAAATTATTAATAGATATTTCACACTTTATTTTGAGTCATACCAGATCAAAATATGGAAATCTTTTATTGCCTGAACGGTTTATTCTATCCACATCATTACGGTAGACACTTTCTTTTGACTAAATAGACCTTCCTCAGTGTAATTTTAATACCTTCCAACATGAGAGAAGTATCAGAATATGTTCCACTGCTATGTATACTGGACTCAAAGATCCATTATTTCAAAAGTCTTGCTTCTAGTCTACCTTAACCTGGAAGCTTTGTTGAAATTTTTCTACCATGAGTGATCACTGTTATTTTAATAATGGTGGTGTAGTCTCAGCTTCACAGCAACATGCAAGCCAACAGAGTATGACAAATTGACAGGTGATTAGTTGAATAAAACAGGAGATATTAAATTACAAATGAATGATACAAACAAGAATTTACTTTATCAGTTAAGAGAAAGACATAATATAAATAAAATAAATTTTACAAAAAGTTAAGTAGTTTGGGGGTATGCAGAGAGAAGCAAAATAGTCACAGTCTGGTGAAGGAGGGGTATATTGCAACAATGTCAGAGGAGAAAGTGGAGTGTCACATTCCATTTTATAAGAATGTACAAAAAACGTGAGAATTATGACATACAGTTATAGAGATGGCAGGTGGCAGACTTTAGACTTTTGTACCCAATCAAGAGACTTAAGTGATGTATCTTTAGCTTTTTAAATTTTACTTCATAGTCTCCAGTATGACTGCTGTTTACCATGGAGAAAGTAATCAATTTTATAGAAGATGAAACATGTTATAGTTCTGTTTGTTTTCCCAGTTTACTATTACTACATTTAAGTATTTATATATTCATGCACCACACACACACACACAGAGACAGAGAGAGAAATATAGAGATAGATAGATATAGAGATATAGAAATAGATATAGAGATAGATAGATAGATATAGAGATAGACAGATACAGAGATAGATAGATATAGAGATATATAGATGAGATGATAGAGATAGAGATGATAGAGATAGAGATAGAGATGATATAGATATAGAGAGTTTGGATTTCCACTCATTCACTGTTGCACATTTTTCTCCCTGCCCACCCCTCTCCCAGTTTTGCTCCCGAGAAAGCAAAAGTCCTCATCACTGGACCAATAGGCAACACTTTATGATAGATGGAGAAAGGACTGGAGTTATCAGTGGTTTAATCTTGCTTGCATTAGCAATCAATTGGTTGTGTGGATCATGAGAAGCTCTGGCTGATATTGAGGAGAATGGTAAGCCCAGAGCACTTGATTGTGCTCATGCAGAACTAATACATGGATAAGGATACTGCTGTGCAAATAGAGCAGGGGAGCATTGCATGGTTTGGAATTGGGAAGGGAGTTGGCCAGGGTTGTTTTCTCTATATATAACTATTTAATTCGTATGCTGAGCAAATTATCCAAGAAGCTGGACTCTGTGAGGAGGAGTGGGGCATCAGGATTTGAGGGACACCCATCAATAACCTGTGTTATGCAGATGACACAACCTTGCTTGCTGAAAGTGAGGAGGACTTGAAGCACTTGTTGCTTAAGATCAAGGAACTCAGAATTCAGTATGGATTGCATCTCAATGTCAGGAAAACAAAGATTCTTTCCACTGGACGGATAGACAATATCATGATGGATGGAGAGGAGCTGAAACTGTCAACAGCTTCATCTTGCTTGGATCCACAACTAATACCCTTGATCACAGCAGTCAGGAAATAAGGAAACACATTGCACTGGGAAAATATAGTCAGGGATCTTTTCAAATTATTGAGGATAGTCATGTCAGTTTGAAGACTAAAGTGTTTCTGATTCAGACCATAGTCTTCCTGATTAGTAGCTATGCATCTGAGAGCTGCACAATGAGTAAGAATGACAGAGGAAGAATTGATGCCTTTTAGCTGTGGTGCTGGAGAAGAGCACTGAATATTCCATGGAAAGCAAAGAGAGAGAAAAGATATGTTTTTGAGAGGATGCAGCTGGAGTGCTCTTTAGAGGCAAGAATGATGAGGCTTAGCCTCACATACTTCGGACATGTTCCTAAGAGAGTCTATTCCTAAGAGAAGGACATGATGCTGGAAAGGGTGGAAAGCCAGCAAAGGAGAGGAAGATCCTCAACCAGGTGGATTGACATAATGACTGTTGCAACGGGCTCTTGTGAGTCAGGAAGTGTGAGAACGACACAGGATAGAACAGGGTTCAAATCTGTTGTTCATGTTGTCATTATGAATCATGCTCAACTCAATGGCACCAACCAAAAATAACAACTTTTGGTTTCAACAGTCAGGAGATCTATTGCATTGGGTAAATCCGCTGTTACTTGTTACTTCTTTAAGCTAATGAAGAACAACAATGTCAATCTGACAATGTCAACGTGTTCCTGATTCAGGCCATGGTTGTTTCAATCACTTGCTATGCATCTGACAGCTTGACAATGAATACAGATGATAGAAGAAGAATCAATATCTTTGAGATGCATAAACAGTAATTTAAAAAATCATGGCTCAAGTCAGGTGAACCATAGTCTTTAAACTGACATCATTGCTCCTTAACACCTAGTAATCACCTTTGATTTTCCCAGTGCAAATCATCTTTTGATTTCTCTTTTTTTAATTTTAATGAGTTTACAGAGACTTAGGGTTTCCAGTCATGCATTGTTGCACTTTTCTCCCTGCCCACTCCCTGCCCCTAATTCACTTCTCTCCTTGATAAGTAAAAGAAAAACTCTTTCACTGCTATGCAATCCCTCCCCCCAAGTCCACTACACTGTGTAGACTTCACTTTGGACTTCTGTCATGACAATAATACCTAGTAATATATCCCTTTTAAACAATCTCTCCTTCATCTGTTGCAATGCAGTATACATAATTCCTCCCCTTATTCTCTGTCTTCTCTCAACCCCAATATCAGTCCTATTTTACAACAGTGGCCCTACGCAATATTTGTGCATTTGTGACTGAGATATTTCATTCAGCACAATGACCTTTAGCGTCATCCACTTTGCATAGTATTTCATGAGTTCCTTGTTTTTCAGTGCTGCATGTTGTTCCATTGTGTGTTATAACAGAGATTCTCTATCCATTCATTTGTTGATGGGCACTTGGGTTGTTTCCAGCTCTTTGCTATTGTGAAAAAAGCTGCAATAAACATGGGTGTGCATATATCTGCTTGGGTGGCGGTTATGGTTTCTTTAGGGTAAATTCCCAGAAGTGGAATTGCTGGCTCAAATGGTATTTCTATTTGCAACCTTTTGAGAAAACGCCATAAAGCCTTCCAAAGTGGTTGCACAATTTTACACAGCCACCAACAGTGACTAAGGGTTTCAATTTCTCCGCAACTTCGCCAGCATTTGTTTTTTGCTGTTCTGTTAAATTTTACTATTCTTACTGTAGTAAGATGATATCGGATAGTTGTTTTGATTTACATCTCTCTTAGAGCTAGGGATTTTGAACATTTCTTCATGTGTTTGTTTGTCATCTGAAAGTCTTCTTTGATGAAGTATCTGTTCATATCCTGTGCCCATTTTTCAATTGGGTTATTCACATTTATCTTGTTGTGCTGGTTGAGTATTTTATAAATTCTAGATATAAGTGCCTTGTCTGACATGTCAGTACCAAATATTTTTTCCCAGTCTGTGGCTTCCCTTTTAACCTTGTTGAAGTTTCTGGATGTACATAAGGATTTGATTCTTAGAAGGTCCCATTCATCTATTTTATTCTTTCCTGGTTGAAGATTTTCCAGGATGCTTGGAAGACTGTTTATGTTGTGATTTAGGATTTCTAGGGTTCTTCCAAGATTTTCTTTAATGAGATTTATAGTCTTTGGTTTTAATCCTAGGTCCATGATCCACTTTGAGTTCGTTTTTGTGTATGGGTGAGGTATGGATCTTAGTTGAGTTTTCTGCAAATAGTTTTCCAATTTTGCCAACACCATTTGTTTAAAAGGCTGTTGTTTCCCCACTTGACTGATTTCATCTCCTTGGCAAACTCAGTTGACCATAGGTAGATGGGATGATTTCTGAATTCTCAATTCTATTCAATTGTTCTATGTGTCTGTCATTGTACTAGTATCAAGCTATCTTGACTACCATAGCAATGTAAAAGGATTTGAAATAAAGGAGTGAGATATCTTCTACCTTATTTCTCTTTTTAAGGAGTTCTTTGCTTTTACGGGGCCTCTTTCCATTCCAGATGAAATTGGGATTGCATTGAATGTGTAAATTGTATTTGCTAGTACTGTCATTTTCACAATATTAAGTCTTCCTGTCCAGGAGCAGGGGATATTCTACTCCTCCAGGTCTCTTTTTGTTTCTTGTAGCAATGCTTTTTTTTTTTTTT
>NW_006399762.1:31936126-31936783 GCF_000299155.1 Elephantulus edwardii
AGACAGGTCCTTGGAGAGGGACATCATGCTTGGTAGGGTAGAGGGACAGCGCAGGAGGGGAAGACACTCTATGAGGTGGATTGATTCAGTGACTGAGGTAATCTGGATGGATGTGTCGGAGACGGTGTGATTGGCATAGGTCAGAGCAGAGCTTAGGGTTGTTGTACATAGTTGCAAGCTACTCAACAACACATAACAACAATAACAACAAGTATACTACCATATCATCTATGTACAGAGATAATTTTACCTCCTCTTTGCAATTTGGATACCTCTTATTTCCTTGTCTTGACTTATTGCTATCGCTAAGTCTTCTATTATTGAATAGAAGAGGTGAGAGTGGACATCCTTGCCTAGTTCCTCTTCTCAAAGGGAAAGCCTTTAATCTCTCCCCATTGCGAATAATGTTGACTCTCGGATTAGTTTTTATACTTTTACTATATTGAAGAAATTCCCCTTGAATCGTAATCCTATTTTGTTGAATGTTTTAATCAGGAAATTGTTTTGAATATTATAAAAGCTCTTTTCTGCATGAATTGATAGCATCATGTGGTTCTTGTTCTTTGGTTTGTTAATATGATGAATGACATTGATTCTTTTCTTTATGTTGAACCATCCTTGCATACCTGTTATGAATCCCACTTGGTCACAATGAAT
>NW_006399762.1:31945547-31950756 GCF_000299155.1 Elephantulus edwardii
CTGTTTTACACAGGGTCGCTATGAGTCAGAAGCAATTCGACTGCACATTACGACAATGTTCATAAGAGATATTAGCCTATAGTTTTCTATTTTGGTGTTGTCTTTACCTGGCTTTGGTATAAAGGATATGTTTGCTTCATAAATTGAATCTGGGAGGATTCCATCTTTTTCTATTTCCTGAAATATTTTTATGTAGAATTGGTGGCAGTTCTTCTCTGAATCTGTGATAAAATTCACTTTTAAAACCTTCCAGTCCAGGACTTTTTTTGGTTGGAAGTTGTTTTATTACATTTTTAATTTCTTCTTTTGCAATGAGTGTGTTCAGGTGTTTAATTTCAGTTTGTATAAGTTTAGGTAGGTTGTGATTTTCTGTGTATTTGTCCATTTCCTCTACGTTTTCATATTTGTTTGAGTATAATTTTTCATAATATTACAATGTTTGCCTTTTTATTTTAGTTTGTTCTGTTGTGATATTACCTGTTTCATCTATTATTCAGATTATTTGTGTCTTTTCCTTCTTTTCTTTTGTTAGTTTTGCTAGTGGATTTTCAATTTTATTAACCTTTTTAAGGAACCAACCCCTTGTTTTATTGATGGTTTCAATTTTTTGTTTTCTATCTCATTTATTTCTGCTCTAATTTTTATAATTTCAGTTTTTTACAGACTGTTGGGTTTTCTTGCTGTTCTTTTTACATTTTTTGGAGCTGTTGGGTTAGAGAGTCAATAGTCACTTTTTCCTGCCTTTTTATATGTTTGTTCGTTTATTGCTATAAATTAGCCTCTGATTACTGCTTTGGCTTTTTCCCAGAGGTTTTTGTAAATGATATTTTCATTGTCATTTGTTTCAAGAAACTTTTTAATTTCATTTTTTATTTCTTCCAGTACCCACTCATGTTCAAGCAAGTTGTTTTTCAGCTTCCAAATGTATGGTTTTTTTCTCCTTTATCCTCTTGTTATTAATTTCTAATTTTGTGGCATTGTGGTCTGAGAAGATCCTTTGTATAATTTTTATGTTTTTGAATTTGTTGATGCCTGCCTTGTGACTGAGAATGTGATCTATTCTGGAGAATGCTTCATGCACATTGGAAAAGAAAGCATACTGTGCTTTTTTGGGTGCCTTATCCTATAAAACATCTATGAGGTCTAGTTGGTTTATTGTGTGGTTAATTCTTGAGTGTTATTTTGAGATTCTTTCTTGTAGTTCTATATTTTATAAGAGTGGTGTATTGGAGTCTCAAGTACAATAGTGGTGTTGTCTGTTTCCTTTTTCAGGTAGGAGTAGGGTGGTTTCCTCCACACTTGAGGATGAACCCTGTCCCTGCCTCCCTCTCTCAGAGCACCTCTTCCATTTAAACTCTGAGATTTAAAGATGGCCTTGACCCTCGGACTGCTGGGATTTGTAGTTTTTCTATCTGCATGGTGTAGCTAGATAGGACTGGGGTGATTCCTACTGCACGTGCAGGATGAACCCTGTCTGCGGAAAACTCAAGCAAGATCCACACCTTACTCCATATACAAAAACCAACTCAAAGTGGATCAAGGACCTAGGACTAAAACCATGGACTATTAATATCATCAGAGAAAAACTTGGAAGAACTCTAGAAGCCCTAATCTGGAACATGAACAGTCTTCCAAGCATCTGAAAAAACCCTACACAAAACCAAAACAAAACAAAGCAAACAAACAGACAAACAGAAAAAAACCCTTACAACTAGGAAAGGATAACATATATGAATGGGCACTTTGAAGAATCAAATCTCTATGCACATCAAAAAAATTCTCCAACAGGGTAAAAAAGAAAGCCATAGACTGGGAAAAATATTTGGTAATGACATGTCTGATGAAGGACTTATATCTAGAATTTATAGAATACTTAAATACCACAACAAGATAAACAACCCAATCACAAAATTGGCACAGTATATGAACAGACACTTCACCAAACAAGACATTCAGATGGCGAACAAACACATGAAGAAAAGTTCAAAATCCCTAACTATAAAAGAGTTGCAAATAAAAACAATTATGAGATATCATCTCACTCAATAAGAATAGTAAAATTGAACAGAGCAGCAAACAATAAATACTGACAAGGTTGTGGAGAAACTGTAACCTTTGTTCACTGTTGGTTGTAGTGTAAAATTGTGCAACCACTCTGTAAAACAGTATGGTGTTTTCTCAGAAAGTTGGAAATAGAAATACCATTTGACAAAGCAATTCTGTTACTTAGAATATACCCTAAAGAGATAAGAACTGTCACTCAAACAGACATATACACACCTATGTTTATTACTGCATTGTTCACAATAGCAAAGAGATGGAAACAACCCAGGAACCCATCAACAAATAAATGGATAGAGAAGCTATGATATATTCACATAATGGAATACTGTTCAGTACTGAAAAGCAAGGAACTCATGAATTATTATGCAAAATGGATGAAGCTGGGAGACATTATGCTGAATGAAATATCTCAGTCACAAAAGTACAAATACTGCATAATCCCACTGCTATAAAACAAGACTTCCACGGGGATTGGGGGAAAACTAAGAAGAGAGTGGATAAATAATATACAGTATATTGAAACAATGAGAGAAATAACGATTTAAAAGGAATATATAATTAGATATTATTTGTATGACAATAGTCCAGAATAAGAGATGTATAGCAATGCGGACTGGAGGTGGGGGGAAGGAAATTGTGCAACAATGAAAGATTTTTTTTTCAAAGAGAAAAATGAACTGAGGAGGGGGTGGGTAGGGAAGAAAATGTGCAACAATGGAAATCAAAGTTCTCTATAAACTTCCATTTAAATCTCAATTAAGAGAAAAAATGTAATAAAAATAAAATAAAAGCTAAAAATAAAAGGATAACTAGTAAAACATATATGGGAACTCAAAGAAGTGAGGGGTGATGATGAGTAAAAAACTTGTATGTTCATAGAAGCATTATTCACCATCACAAGAACATGGAAAAAATCCAGATGTCCTACTACAAATGAAGCATTATTCACCATCATAAGAACATGGAAAAAACCCAGATGTCCTACTACAAATGATTGTATTGAGAAGTTGTGGTACAGTCATACAATGGAATACTATGCAATACTCAGGAGCAATGATTTTATAAATTACTCTCTAACTTGAGAGGGACTAGAGAACATTATGCTGAGTAAACTAACATGGTTCCACAAGTACAAATACTGTATGAAACCATTATTGTGGAATGAGTATGAGGATCCTAGGTGGAGAGGAGGGTAGAAATAGGGGTAAGGATATGTGGGGTTAGGTTGTTAATCAGAGTGTTGCACAATTTGATGGGTGGATAGAGTGAAGGAAACGGGAAGGATCTTCTGTGAAAAGCAATATATTCAAACTTTTTAAATAAATTGGAATAAAATGTTGTTGTTGATTACCTTCAAGTTGAGCATGACTCATAGCACCCCTATGAACAAAAGGCTTGAAGCCCCTCTACAACTATCGGCATTTATCAAAGTTCATAGACTTTCTGGAGGCATGTTATTTAGGAATTGGTTGCCCCTCCTGCTTCCAAACTTGTCAAAATATGTTATTGTTTTTATATTCCATTGAGTTACTTGCAATGTATAGAGACCCTATGTACAGCAGCTCTGAACTCTTCCCTGTCCTGAGCCAGTCACTAACTCCAACACACCAACCCCCATCACCCCAGTTACTGTATCAATCCATCTCATCTTGGGTCTCTCTATCCTGTGCTGTTCTTTCCCCCTTCTGAGCATGATGTCCTTCTCCAAGGACCAATCTTTCCTGGCCACATACCCAAAGTAAGTGAAGCAGAACTTCAAAATCTTAGCCTCCAAGACTTCTTCTCCAGCACCACAGCTTGAAGGCATATATTCTCTTTCTGTCATCCTTAGTCCTTCATTGTCCAACTCTCTGAAGCATAACAAGTAATTGAGAAGACTGTGGACTCAATTAGGCACACCTTTGTATATAGACTGACATCATTGCTCTTTATTACTCTGGAGACACCCATTACAGAAGATTTTTTCCCATTGACCAAGGAGGATAGAAGGAGAATTGATGCATTTGAGCTTTGCTGTTGGAGGAGAGTGCTGAAGGTGCCATGGACTGCTAAGAGAACAGATTCATCCTGGAGAGGGTTAAACTGGGGTGTTCCTTAGAGGCAAAGATTCTGAGGCCTCGTGTAACATACTTTGGTCATGTTGTAAGGAGAGACCGGTCCTCGGAGAGGGACATCATGCTTGGGCGTATGGAGGGCAGGCTCAGGACGGGAAGGCCCTCTGGGAGATGGATTGATTCAGTGACTGGGGCAATTGGGATGAGTGTGTCAGAGGCAATAAGATTGGCACAGGATAGAGCAGAGTTTGGAGCTGTTGTACATAAGGCCGCTATGAGTCGCAAGCGACGTGACGGCACATCACAAGAACAACAACAACAACAATTTGTCTTTGATTTTCTAACTGCTGGTGTTAAGAGTGTTGATTGTGGATATGAGAAAGCTGTAATCGATGATAACCCATCTTTTCTCCATCTAATATGGTACCGTCATTTGGCCCAGTGTTGAGAATCTTTGTCTTCTTGATCTTGAACTTCAATCCAAATTGAAGACTACAGTCCTTGAACTTCTGAAAAAAAGTGTTTCAGGTCCTCCTCAGTTTCAGCAAGCAAGGTTGTGTTATATGCTTATCATAGGTTGTCAATGAGTCTCCCTCCAATCTTGATGTCACACTCCTGCTCATAATTCCCTCCTTTCCAAATGATCTGCTTTGTATACAGATTGAAAAGGTCCAGAGACAGGATGCATCTCTGACACGCTCCTTTCCTGATTTTGAATCATGCAGTGTTTCTTTGCTATGTTCTGAGGACTGCTTCTTGATCTAAGCATAGGTTTCTTCAAAGCACAACAAAGTGCTCTGAGATTTCCATTTTCCCCAAGGTTAGCCACAATTTATTGTGATCCACACAGTCAAATGCCTTTGCCTAGTCAATGAAACACAGATAGACATTCTTCTTGTACTCTCTCTTTCTGCCAAGATCCATCTGATATTGACTATAAGGTCCCTACTGCTATGACCTCTTTCTTCTAAACTGGAAATCTGGACATTGTAAAGAAAGTAATGGAATGCATAAATACTGATATATTGTTGTGGTTCTTGTTGTTGTTATGTGCCGCCGAGTCGCTTGCGACTCAAAGCGACCCTATGTAC
>NW_006399762.1:31953056-31962454 GCF_000299155.1 Elephantulus edwardii
AAGTCATTGATTGTGCAAAATTCAATCATTCTATCCCCAGATTCATTTCTGTCCCCAAGTCCATGTTCTCCAACTACTGATTCTTCTTCCCTGTTCCCAACTTTTGCGTTCCAGTTGCCCATTATTATCAATGCATCTTGATTGCATGTTTGATCTATCTCTGCCTGTAAGTATTAGTAAAATGAGTTTAATTGGCATGGGACATTATGAATCCTTAGATCATATTATCTATTATGCTTGAGATGAAAAGATGAGGAAAAAATGGATCTGTTTTTACAGCTAAAAAGGCCATTTCTAGATCTGTGTTGAAATACAATATTGTGAGTGACAGGATAATCCATGTACATACAAGGAAGACCTGTTAATAACACTATCATTCAAATTTATGGACCTATAATAAGAGCCAAAGAGGAGAAAATAGATGATTTACATCAACTGCTATAGTCAGAAATCTATTGAACATGTAATCAAGATGCTTTAATAATAATGGGTGAATGGAATTTAAAAGTTGGGAATCAGGAAGGTGGATCAGTGGTCAGAAAGTATGGACTTGGTGATAGAAATGAGGCTGGTGATAGAATGATAAAATTCTGTACAATCAAAGATTTGTTCATAGCAAATACATTTTGTAAGAAATATAAACACAGACTATACATATGGATTACACCTGATGGGATTCACAGGAATCAGATTGATTACATCTGTGGAAGGAACCATTGGAGAATTATATCAGCAGTGAAAAGTGAAAACTAGGCCTGGTGCTGATTGTGGAACAGACAGACCATCAACTTCTCATATACAAGTTCAAATTAGAACTAAAGAAGGGTAAATCATATCCACAGGAATAAAAATTGACCTTGAGTCCATTTCCCATGAATTTAAAAACCAACTCAGGAATATGTTTGAGGCTTTGAACACTATGAACGAAGATTAGATAAGCTGTGGGAAGATATCAAGAATATTATTCACGAAGAATGCAAAAAGTCATTTCTAAGAAGGAAGAAGAAGAAAAGACCAACATGAATGTCAGAAGAGACTCTGAATATTGTACTAGAGAGTGCCAAGAAGCCAAAGCAAAGGGAAAAAAATCAAGAAGTTAAGAAGCTGAATAGAAGAATTCAAAAAGCTGCTTGGGAAGCAAGGCAAAATAGTATAATGAAATGTGCAAGCAGCTGAAGTCAGACTATCAAAAGAGCCAAACTCAATCAGCATGTCTTAGGCTGAAAGAAATAAAGTATAAATTCAAGTCACGAGTTGCAATGCTTAAGGATGCTGTGGCCAGGATATTGAATGATTCCAGAAGCACTGAAAGTAGATGGAAGGAGTATACAGAGTCATTGTTCCAAAAAGAATTGTCTGACAAAGAAGAATTTCAAGAAACAACAGATGAGCATGAGGCAATGGTGATGAAGGAGGAAGAGCAGGCTACTATGAAGGATTTGGCAAAAAAATAAAGCCCCAGGAAATGATGAAATATCAATTGGCGTATTTCAGCAAACAGATAATGCCCTGCATGTGCTCACTAAGTTGTGCCAAGATATCTGGAGGACAATTACTTGGCCAACTGACTGGAAGAGATCTATATTTATTCCCATTCTAAAAAAAGGTGACCCAACAGAGCGTGGAAGTTATCTAACAATATCACTAATATCACACACTAGCAAAATTCTGCTGTAGATTATCCAAGAAAGACTTGAACAGTTGTCAATATATTGACAGAATAAAAAAAAATTAAAAACATAAGCTTTGATTTGTTTTTTAATATTTTATATGATTGTTTCTACAGCAACACAAACTATACATTGCTGATTAAATAATCATGAACATACTGAAATAGTTTAGAATTTGCAGCTTATAATATTCTTATAATAGTGTGGAATACATTTTGTTTCTATCAACCCTAAACACTGTATGACTATCCCTTTTCAAAACCAATATGAAAAAAAACCTGCCAAAAGCTCTGTTCAACTATGTTATTTGAATCACTATATCAGAGTATGAACAAATGATATCCACATATTTTTAGATTTTTAATAATGAAGGACTGCTTGTACGACTTGGCTTTAATTTTTCTTATAATACTTAACAATTGGTCATCACATTAAATTTATATTAGGTGACCCCCAGGCTCATTTTCATCTGCCTCTGTCATTGTGCACATAATTGCTTCTAATAAGCTCTTATTCTATGGAAAGTCTTACATAAATCCTTTATTGATAAAATGCATGATATTAAACCTCCACAATTGAAGAAGTGTGACCCTAATAACCTTGCAAATTTATAGGTGCTATACATTAGCAACCTTTTGCTGATAAAATGCTTGTTACTATATTGTCTTGTCAAAGTTTTTTTTTTCCTTTCAAAATCATTGCAAGTTGAGTGGACCGGGTCAACTGATTTCTTGAATGAGTTGACTCATCTTTTGCTGTATTACAAGTTTATACTTTTGAAAGAGGTGAATCACCAAGAAAAGTGAGACTTGTACATAAACTGAAGCTCATCCAAAGCAAATAAATCAGTCTTCCCTTAGCTGGGCTGCCTGCTAGCTAGTTAAGGAAGAATGGACTACACATACATAAATGCCCTCAAGTATCACTGAACAGAGAATTGAGGGAAGCTCCAGGGATGGGGAGATCTGACACAACCAATCGAATCATTCTGGATTGGAAAGGCTCAGAAAAGCTAGGAGATAGAAAATGCTGTAAAAATGCATCAAGTTAATTTCACGCTTTTCCACCTTCAACTTTTGCACAAATTAAATTTAATGCTCCTCAGCCTGAGTGGTCTGCATGCAAAATGGTGCCACATGGTTGGGGCTGATGGAGATAGAAAGGGTTCACTGTTATTTACAAAAGAGTAAGAAAATATTTGTTCTGTGAACACGAGTAGTTTTACAGTAATTAAAATGTGTTCCCCTTAAAAGTACTTATGAGAATCTTGTGCTTTATACAACATTAAAATTAAAACATTTACTGTTCTGTGATATTGAATACCAAGTTCCAGTGTCCAATTCATTTAAGCTCTCTAGGTTTGAAATTACAAACACAGTGAGCATTTTTGGTTATTAGATGCTTGTTTTAGCACTTAAAAATTTAGATAAGGGTCCATTTTGGATGACTATCTCTACATAATGCTTTAAACTCTGTGAGGCTAGCAGATGTGATGTATTTATGGTGTATCTCGAAAATCAACATTGTGGTACTGATGACATCATTCAATCAAATCTTTTAATCAGGACAAAACATTCAAAATAACCCTAGGGGAAGACTCTAGTGTCAAGGAAAGAAATTGGCAAGGTGTCATAAATATTTTGGTCATTTTACTTCACAGTTACCAAGTTCTTCCTATTCTTTAACACAATTATAACAATGTTTTCTTCCTTTCAATAAATGGAATTATGTTTTGGGCATATTATCATTTACGGGTCAGTGCTTAGAGAAAGACAATCTTCGTATGGATGTTGTTATTAAGTACCATAAAGTAGGAACAGACTCATAGCTGACCTTCCAGCAAGTTTTGAGATTGTAAACGGCACAGGAAGAATTGGCCATCTTTTTCCCACGGAGCAGATTCAAACTATATGCATTTGGGCTGGTATCTCAATTCTCTATGCCTGCACTGCAATCCCGAAGGGACCTAGTTCAAGGCCATGTGGAAGAAAGAAGGGCAATCCAATCTTGTCCCGTGTGATTAACTGCTTCTGAAAACCTGCCACAGGGTCAGCTATGGGACGGTTCTGAATCTACGGTACACAATAACAACAAGCCACAAAACAGAAGGTCAGTGAAAAACAAGAAGACCCTGGGTTAGATGGATTGGATAACTCTGAGATCAAGCCCAGCAGTGATTGGGAGGGTGGTGCTGGGCCAGACATAGTTTTATCCCAGTGTACATCAGGGTGCTATGAATTAGAGTTACTTTACAGCACATAGCAATAATAACGTAGTTCTAAATCAAGGTCTGGAGTTTGGGACGTTCCTTCCTAATAACTGCTAAGGAAAATGTTTCCCAATTGAAATATTTGTGTAGCATCTTAAAATAGTGAGTTAAAGAGAAAGTGAGGAGAATGCATTTTTGCTAAATTCTAGCATTATTCTTGTAATGCTTCTTTTCGGTAAAGCAAAAGAGGGGGTGAGAACTTTGCTTTTGTTTTTTATTTCTATTTCTCTCTCTGAAAACTTAGAAAGAATTAAAAGCATTGTAGATGTAAATAGAGACACTGAGCTTCCAAAGTTGACATCCCTGAAAAAAAAAATCTACTTTCTTCTCATTTTAATTATACTTTCTTGTTAGGACTCTGAAGGGAAAAAGATGGGCAATCTTTCCAAAACCGAATCAGCTTTGAATAAGTTCTGACCCAATGACAATGAGTTTGAGTTCTTTAAAGAGAAGAGAATGTGTTCAAAGTGTTGATTCTACTATAAGAAGGTATAAAACGGGTAAAAGGAAGTATTGTTGTTTGTTGTTTTTATGTGCCATCGAGTCACTTGCGACTCATAGCAACCCTATGTACAAGAGCTCTATACGCTCCTCTATCCTGTGCCAACCTAGCCATCTCAAATGCACTTATTCCCACCTCTCTAGTCATAGAATCAATCCATCTCATCAAAGGTCTTCCTCTCCTTCGCCGCCCCTCCACTCTGCCAAACATGATGTCCTTCTCCAAGGACCAGTCCCTCCTTGCAACATGCCCAATATATGTCAGACGAAGCTTCAGAATCCTTGACTCCAGGGAACATTCTGGCTTCACTGTCTCCAGGACAAACGTGTTTGTTCTCCTAGCAGATCATGGTATATTCAACACTCTTCTCCAGCACCATAGCTCAAAGGCATCAATTCTCTTTCTATCTAGCCTAGTCATTGTCCAACTCTCTGATGCATAGCACATAATTGCGAAGACTATAGCCCTGATCAGGTGCACCTTAGTCTCCAATCTGACATTGTTGCTCTTCAGTACTCTTGAGAGGTCCATCACAGCTGACTTTCCCAATGCAATTCATCTCTTGATTTCCTGGCTGCTGTTACCAAGAGTGTTGACCGTGGAGCCAAGTAAACGAAAACTGTTAACTATCTCAATCTCTTCACCTGATGCTGCCAATTGGCCCAGTGGTTAGAATCTTTGTTTTCTTGATGTTGAGCTTCAGTCCATATAGGGGGCTGTAGTCCTTGATCTCCTGCAGCAAGCGCTTCAGGTTCTCCTCAGTTTCAGCAAGCAGAGTTGTGTCATATGCATAACGCAGGTTGTTGATGATTCTTCCACCAATCCTGATGCCACATTTCTCTTCGTATAGCCCAGCGTCTCGGATGTTCTGTTCTGCATACAGATTGAAAAGGTATGGAGACAGAATACATCCCTGACGAACCCCCTTCTTGATTTTGAACCATGTAGTGTCTCCTTGCTCTGTTCTGACAACTGCCTCTCGGTCTGAGTATAAGTTTTGCATTAGAACAATCAAATGTTCTGGGATTCCCATTCTTCTCAGAGTCAGCCACAGCTTATTGTGATCCACACAGTCAAAAAGCCTTTGCATAGTCAATGAAGCACAGATAGACATTCTTCTGGTATTCTTTGCTTTCTCCTAAGATCTATCTAACATTAGCTATAATATCCCTAGTACCACGACCTCTTCTAAATCCAGCCTGCACATCTGACAGTTCTCTGTTGACATATTGTTCCAAACGTTTTTAGATAATTTTCAGCAGAATCTTGCTTGCATGTGATATCAATGATATTGTTCGATAATTTCCACACTCTGTTGGGTCACCTTTCTTTGGGATGGGAACAAATAGCGATCTTTTCCAGTCAGTGGGCCACCTGGCTGTTCTCCAGATTTCTTGGCACAACTTAGTGAGCACATCCAGACCAGTGTCTGTTGAAATATGTCAATTGGTATGCCGTCAACTCCTGGAGCTTTGTTTTTTGCCAATTCCTTCAGAGCAATTTGAACGTCCTCTTTCATCACCATAGGCTCTTGCTCATATGTCATTTCATGAAATTCTTTTGTGTCAGCCAATTCCTTCTGATACAGTGGCTCTGTGTATTCCTTCCATCTTCTCTTGATACTTCCTGGATCATTTAATATTCTGCCCAAAGTATCCTTAAGTATTGTCACGCAAGGCTTGAATTTGTTTTTCAGCTCCTTCAGCTTAAGAAACACTGAGCGAGTTCGGCCCTTTTGATTTTCTGACTCCAGCTCTCTGCACATTTCATTATAGTATCTTGCTTTGTCGTCCTGGGCTGCCTTTTGAAATTTTCTGTTTAGCTCTTTGATTTCTTGGTTTCTTCCTTTAGCTTTGGCTTCTCAGCGCTCTAATGCAATATTCAGAGTTTCATCTGACATCCATCTTGGTCTTTTCTTCTTTTTCAGCCTTTGTAATGATCTTTTGCATTCTTCATGGACGATTTTCTTGATATCCCCCCAGAGCTCATTTGGTCTACGCTCATTGGTGCTCAAGGCCTCAAACCTGTTCCTGAGATGGTTTTGAAATTAGAGTTGGATAGACTTAAGATCAAATTTTGGTTCCTGTGGGCTTGATTTAATTTTCCTCAACTTCAGCTTGAACTTGTATATGAGTCGTTGGTGGTCTGTCCCACAATCAGCACCAGGCCTTGTTTTCACTGCTGATATTGAGCTTCTCCACTGAGTCTTTCCACAAAGGTAATGTATTTGATTCCTACGCATGCCATCAGGTGAGATCCATGTGTATAGCCTGCGTTTATGTTTCTTATAAAAGGTATTTGCAATGAATAAATCATTGAATGTGCAGAACTCTATCGTTCTATCCCCAGCCTCATTTCTCTCACCGAGCCTGTATTTTCCAGCTACTGAACCTTCTTCTCTGTTTCCAACTTTTGCATTCCAGTCGCCCATTATTATCAGTGCATCTTGATTGCATGTTTGATCAACTTCTGACTGCAAAAGTTGGTAGAAATCTTCTATTTCCTCCTCTGTGGCTCTGGTTGTTGGTGCATATATTTGAATGATAGTGGTATTCACTGGACTTCCTTGTATGCGTATGGATATTATCCTATCGCTCATCACATTGTATTTCAGGATGGATCTAGAAATGACTTTTAATTATGAAACCAACCCCATTCTTTCTTACCTTTTCATCCCCAGGATAGTAAATCATATAATCGTCTGATTCAAAATGTCCCATGCCAAGCCATCTCATATTGCCTATACCTAGTATGTCAATATTTATGCTTTCCATTTCTTTCTTAACAATGTCCAATTTTCCTACATTCATGCTTCTCACGTTCCTTGTTCCAATCACTAGTGCCTGCTTATAGCTGTCCCTTCTCTGTATTTCCATTTCTACGATCTCAGTCTCAATTGCCATGTCTGCTAGTCCAAGCTAGTCTAAGTGTGCTCTACTGTACATAGGGTTTTTGAAGGCCTGTCTTTTTGGACGTGGATGGCCAATCCTTCTTCCTAGTCTGTCTCAATCTTTAAATATATATAATAGTATCTGACAGACAAGCATTCCACAGAAAATAACCGATAAAAGACAATCGCCCAGTTATAACAATGACCAATAGATTAAATGGTACAGCCCATCGATGCTTCTTTACTCGACCACCACTTTAAACTACACTATTTAATCCCTGTGAATTCTATAAACGTACAGAAATTATGTTAGTTATAGAACAGAGTTCAGGTCTTTCGTGCAAGGGTCACTATGATTTTGATTAGTCTTGACGACAGTTAACCACTGCTAAATGAGACTAGTGTTGTTATATCTGGAGGAACATTCTTGCACTTTGTACATCACTCTTTGTCAACATGCTGTATAAAGTAACCTGGGTTTGCTGTAATGTTGAACCTTTTGCCATTGGGATATAAAATACCAAAATTATTTTCCAATGTGGACAGTGTTTGGTGGAGTTCCCAGTTGTAAAACAGGTTTGGAAGCAAGAGTGGCATCCACTTCCTAAAACATATGTCTCTGGAAACCATGAACTTGGAGAAATGACAGGCATTAGGTCTTTTATTCATAGAGTCGCTGTAAGTTGTGCTCAACTCAATGGCAATCAACAACAACAAGACTAACCCTCCTTCCCTCAGTAATTACTATTCAATAAGGTATAAGATCTCTACAAAATACAACAGAATCTCAAATACTTCATTCTTTCAGTGACATATTAGTGAAAAATGTATTCCTGTGTTGGACAAGCTTATGCATTTGCTAAAAACAAACAAACAAAGTAATATAATCCACACAAAATGTCTTTGGTAAATATTTTCTCATGATTGTATTATTTTCTTTTTTCCAAGTTACAACTTAAAATTTCATATCCAAAGTTTATGTTTTTCTTTGCAGTATCTCTTCATCTCCTAGGATCTCTTAACTCCTCTCTTTTTTCTTCTTCATTCCCCAACATTATTCTTCCACATAGGCTGGTAACCCTCTTTGTCACCTTCTGGAAAACTATTCACATAAGTTTCTGTAAAACTTTTTTTTGTTTCTCCCAGAAGAGATGCTCCCACAACAACACAAAAACTCCATATTTAATAGAAACCCTTAGCACTTAGCTAATTATAATGAGAGGGAGATATGGAAAATGTTCTTTCACACTATGTACAACCTCTCAAAACCTGCTGGAGGGTCAGTTATGCATCAGTTCTCACTCCATGGCATAATTGTTCTGGAGCTTTGGTGGCATAGTTTGAATGTAGTTGTGCTGCTAACGCAATCATAGTATCTCCGTAACTGTTTGAATACACCAATGGCTCTATGAGAGAAAAATTGACAGTCTCTTCCTGTGCTACTTACAACCTATGAAAATTTGGTAGTGGAACAGTCAATTCCCATGTTTCTCCTACTGGATTCTTAGGTATTCACTTTGTGCTCCTAGTATCCAGCCTAGTACCTACTCAGTCAATAATTGTTTGATAAACAAATGACGCAAAACAGAATAAATAGATAACAGAAAATATAAAAAATAATTAAAATAAGAGTATAAAAAGTGAAACCAAATTAAAAATAATCCCATCTCATTGCCTTGGAGTTGGAATCAACTCATAGCTGATCCTTTAGCAAGTTTTTGGAGACTATAAATAACAAGAGAAGAAATTGTCCATCTTTGTCCCAAGAAGCAACTGATGAATTAAAACTACCCACCATTAGGTTAGCTGCACAATTCCCCACCTACTAGGCCACCAAGAAACTTAAGAACATAAAATGCTGTATATTGTAAATTACTTCCTATGGGGAAGATGGCAGGCTGTATTTAGGGAACAACCTGAAGCTGTTGTTGTTGTTATTATGTGCCGTCAAGTCGTTTGCGACTCATAGCTACCCTATGGACAACAGCCCTAAACCCTGCTCTATACTGTGCCAATCTCATTGCCTCTGACACACCAATCCCGATTACCCCAGTCACTGAATCAATC
>NW_006399762.1:31964244-31970563 GCF_000299155.1 Elephantulus edwardii
GCACTCTTCCTGGATGATACATTTAACATCCTCCCACAACTCATCTGGTCTTCGCTCATTAGTGTTCAAGGCCTCAAGCCTGTTCCTGAGATGATTCTGAAATTCAGGTCATATGAAATTAAAGTCATTAGGAAAATAAGTTAGAATCAATAGGATACACCAAAGTAGGAAAAATCACAGATCTAATAAAATCTAAGGGATGAGGTTCATCCTCTTCCATCTTGAGAAATGACTAATGATTTTTACAACATTTCACAAAGTTTGTAACTTGCAGATATGGTGGAAAATTGACATGAGATATAATACTAGTACATATCAATATCCTCATCCTGGAACTAGAAAAACTAAATGGTGCATGGCTACAACTGTATACCCATCTAAAGGGGATCACAGCAAAGATTCTGGATTAAAAGGGCAGAAATGCAAAAAATAGAATAAAATAATAAAATAAAATAAAAAACAACCAAACCAAAACAACAACAACAACAAACAAGCCCAAAACTGTAAAACCACAAAAACCAGCCAGGCTTATTGGTCTGATTGAAACTGGTGAAATCCCTGAGATTGGATCAAAACCCTTCTAATTTGGAATTTCCCACTCTTACCCCTGAGATCTTGGAAATAGGAGTGGTGTCCACTTCCTAAACAACATGCCTCTGGAAACTCTATGAACTTTGATAAATGTAGAGGGGCTTCAGGTCTTTTGTTCATAGGGTTGGTAGGAGCGATGCTCAGCTCAAAGGTGATCCACAACAACTCCTGGGACTAGGAAGCTCTGGTGGCTTAATGGTAAGAAATTGCACTGCCAACACAAAAGTATGACATTTGAATTCACCAGCTACTTCAAAGGAAAAAGATGGGCATTCTTCTCCTTTTGATTGAGTGATTCTTTGAAAGCTCACTTGAGATTTTCTGGAGGGTCTGTTATGGCTCTGGTACACAGTAACAACAACCACCTGGGGCTCTACTTTGAAATGATAGACAGGCTTATATAGTGAACAATAATTCTGTGATTTTTGCCTCTACCCATTGTCACCACTCTGCTTCCACAGAGTTGCACAATTTGGTGAATGGAGGGAGGGGAGTAAAGTAAATGGGAAAGATTCAATGGGCACCTGAAAATACAGGTTAATGGTGGGCAGCATAGTCCAATGGTGATTAATTCCATAAAACATAATGAATGGGGATAATTGTACAAAACACAAAGCAAATGAAGAATAATGTGAAAATCAATATATATGAACTTTATAAGCAAACCAATACAAAATATTTCTACACCATCAGGAAGCACTCATTTTATAGATAAGGAGCATCATTTGACTAAGGATAAAGTTTTGAAGGCAAGAAGGGGTAGGATAAAAGGCCTGATGGAAATGAGAATTATAGAAAAGGCATGGGAAAAGTGTAATAACGTTGTGGGTATTGTAATTAATGTTTCAAAGCAAAATGTGTATTAGTGGTTGAATACAAACTTTTTATTGTTTAATTTTAAATCATTATTAGAAAAGGTAATTAAATTGAAATCTTACAATGGATAATAAGATTAATAAGTTACAGTGTACAAACTACTTAACAATGGCAGTTTAAAGTCACCAACTCCTCTTTAGAAGAACAATAGAGTTATCTCCTCCTGTGAGAAAACAGGTTCAGATATCCTCTGAAGGGTCAGCTATGAGTCTGTTTAGAATTGACAGCAATGTGTTCCCGAGTTTCTATACCATGTATTACACATTTTTTATGTGATCCAGTGCCCTAATGGTAAGAAGTTACTCTGAAATCCTAAAGGCACACAGTTCCAGTCCATCGACTGCTCTGCGGGAGAAGGATGAGCAATCTCCTCTGTGGGATTAAACCACCTATGAAAACCCTCTGGAGGGTCAGTTATGAGTTGGTTCTGACTCAACAGCAAAAAACAAAACCCAAAATATGGGTGACACATTTTGGTATGTGATCCAGGATCATCCTAAGAACACTGTATGATTTTATAAATGAGAGGGAGGCTATGAAATAAAATACCCAGAGTCTGATTATTCACTTATTCTGTATAGTCCTTCCCTTCACACATATTAGCAAATATGCATAAATTAATTGTCTAATCCCTGGCTTCCACTCCTTGGTTATCTTATTAGAATGATTCATTATTTGTACAAGTTTTTCTTTAGCTTTTAATAATAGTGATTTAATATAATATTGGTCCTTTTGAAATTGATTCATTCAACTAAGCATAAATTAGTCCTCTAGATTTAGACTCTTTATCTGTGTCCTGAATTCTTAATTTTTTTTTTCAGTGTTACATGGTACTCCATTATGTGAATGTGCCAGTGTCTCAATCATTTACTCATGAGTACTATAGTTGCTCCTATTTCTTTGCTATTGTGGAGAATACTGAAAGAAACACAAGGGTGCATTTATTTGTTCATGTCTCAGCTCTTCTTTATTTAGGCTATATATCTAGTAGTCCAACTCTCTGATGCATAACAAGTGATCGCAAAGACCATGGCCTGTATCAGATACACCTTAGCCTCCAGAGAGACAGCAACTCAATTGCACATAACAACAACAACAACAACAACATCTAGTAGTAGAATATTTCCAATTTCAATTTTTTAAGGAAATGCCAGACAGTTGCATGGTTATACATTCCGACTAGCAAGGTATAAGAGTTTCAATTTCTCCACATCTTTGTTAGAATTCGTTGTCCACTGACTTATTAAACGATGCTATTGTTGATGGAGTGAGGTGATATCTCCTTGCTGTTTGAATTAGGGTTTTTGTTTTAGGAAACACAGCAGACAGAGAAAACAAAAGCTGACTGTATTAATTAAGACCAAAATCTTCTCTTACCAGAAATTCACCTTCAAAAATTTCCTATAAATCAATTAAGCCATCATTTAGCAACAAAAATAGATTTCCTTTGCTTTATGATCAAGTAAGGCCCCAGCTGATTACAAGGGTTCTATGATTTGAAACTTTTAGCCAGAAAAACTTCAAGAAAATGTTAATATTTTTTAAAAAAACGTTTTATTGAAACCTTGGCCAAAAGCTACATTTTGCCACAATTACAAGCCTTGCAACATTTGGGGAGTTTTAGCCTTCAGGAACATTAATACAACTTTACTCCACAGTTTCATTTAGAACCTTAAGGACAGAAATGCCTTCATACCTTATGTTCTCTTTTTCTTGGCCAAGGTCCAGTAGAGTCTCTAGTGCCTTTCCCCTCACTTACACAAATTTTAGTACTATCATTATTTCTTCCCAACAATTTTTTTTCCTTTGAGACTGCTATCTTAAGGTAAACACAATTTCCCACATTCTCAGTCCCTTCACAGAAAATTGGTTGTACTTGACTATTTATTTGAAGCTTGATTCTCCCTTCAGGGGTCACAGCTTTCCTTTGGAATCACATATGGTTGAAACTGGACTAATTTGGAATAACCATTGTCATGCTCTTTAAGTTTACTCTTCACTCTTTTTTACTCTGTTGAAGGAAAGACCGGTATGCGCATTGGTCTAGATGACTGCTCATATGTTTTTAAGACTTCAGTAGCTACTCACCAAAAAAAAAAAATATAGAACACTTTTTGTGGCTTATGTTATCCACTGTCAGGGGTCTATCCAAATTACTGAGGAGCAGTGATGAAAGTTTTAAGACTAAAGTTTGCTGGTTCAGATCCTGGTCTTTTCAATCATTTACTGTGCATCTGAGAGCTGGGTAAGAATGATAGAATTGATGACTTTGAGTTGTGGTGTTGGAGAAAAAGCACTGAAAGGACTGCAAAAAAAATTAAAACAACAACAACAAAAAACTCCAAATAGGTATGTCTAGGGAAAAGTGCAACCAGAGTTTTCCTTGCAGGCAAGGATAGTGAAACTTTGTCTCATATATTTTGGACATGATGACAGGAGAAGATGTTTCTTGGAAAGTTGCAAGATCAACAAAACCCAGAAAGATCCTCAACCAGATGGACTGACACAATGAATGCAGCAATAGGCTTGAATGTGTTGGAGAAGGTGAGGGTGGGACAGTATAAAGTTCAGATATGTTTTCCGTAAGGTTGTTAAGAGTCATGTTTGACTCAGTAGTACCTAACAACAACAACAACAATTGACCTTGACAGCCTCCAAGTCTACATACCTAAGACCCAAGAAATCATTTCCTCACGGTGTTTGAATTATGTCAAAGAAGTTTTCACACTTCATCCCTATATGCTTTATTCTATTCATGAATGTATTTGCATCACATAAAACTATACATGTAGACATAAGTTTTGTCATACACACACACACACACACAAACACACATTTGTGGGTGTAATCTCATTGTGGATGTCATCATTCCACTAATGCAGCTTGCATATCTATCCATGTATGCATTCATTTATTATTGTTATTCAAGGATTGCGTATATAATAGTATTTTACCTTTGTTAACTTTTAATTGATGTGTTCCTTCTGGTGTGTTCCTTTTCACTGCTCATTTTGTGCTAAACTTTCTGCATTCAAGTTAATATATTCTACTTTCTTGTTAGTGATTTACCCACCCCCCTTTTGCTTTCAAAGATTGTTTCTGCGAGTCAACCATTTCTTTTTTTTTTATTTGAATTTTTATTGATGGATTTTGGCAGGAAGCAGAGGATATCAGAAGAATGTCAATCTGTGCTTCATTGACTATACAAAGGCTTTAGACTGTGTGAATCACAACAAGCTATGGCTGACTCTGAGAAGAATGGAATTCCAGAACATTTGATTGTGCTCTTGGACCAAGAGGCAGTCGTCAGAACAGAGCAGGGAAACACTGGAAGGTTCAAAATCAAGAAAGGGGTCCATCAGGGATGTATTCTGTCTCCATACTTTTTCAATCTGTATGCAGAACAGATCATCCGAGACACTGGGTTATACAAGGAGGAATGTGACATCAAGATAGGTGGAAGTATCATCAATAAACTGCATTATGCGGGTAACACAAACCTGTTTGCTGAAACAAGAGGACCTGAAGCGCTTGCTGGAGAAGGCCAAGGACTGCAACCTTCAATATGGATTGAAGCTCAACATCAAGAAAGCAAAGATTCTCAACAATGGGCCAATTGGCAGCATCAGTATGGATGGTGACAAGATTAAGATAGTTAACAGTTTAGTTTACTTGATTCACAGTCAACACTCTTGGTAACAGCAGCCAGGAAATCAGGAGACAAATTGCATTGGGAAAGTCAGCTGTGAGGGGCCTCTTAAGAGTACTGAAGAACAATGATGTCAGTCTGGAGACTAAGTTGCGTCTGATCCAGTCTTCGCAATTACATGTTATGCTTCAGAGAGTTGGACAGTGAATAGGGATGATAGAAAGAGAATTGACGCCTTTGAGCTGTGGTGTTGGAGAAGAGTGTTGAATATACCATGGACTGCTAGGAGAACAAACAAGTTTGTCCTGGAGAGGGTGAAGACAGAATGCTCCTTGGAGTCAAGGATTCTGAAGCTTTGTCTGACATATTTTGGGCTTGTTGCAAGGAGGGACTGATCCTTAGAGAGGGACATCATGTTTGGGAGAGGGGAGAGAGGGTGCAGGAGAGGAAGACCCTCGATGAGATGGATCAATTCTGTGAGTGGAGTGGTGGGAATGAGTGTGTTTGAGACGGCAAGGTTGGCACAGTATAGAATGGCATTTTTGGCTCTTGTTCATAGGGTTGCTATGAGTCACAAGCGACTTGATGGCACATCACAACAACAACAAGAGTCTAATAAAGTACTTGTCTTTTTGTAATTGACTAATTTCACTAAAGTATAATGTATTCTAGATACTAAAGAGCTGAATAGAAGATTTCAAAAGGCAGCACGGGATGACAAAGTAAAATATAATGAAATGTGCAAGGAGTTGGAGTCAGAAAATCAAAAGGTCTGAACTTGCTCAGCATTTCTTAAATTCAAGGAACTGAAAAACAAATTCAAACCTCAAGTTGCTATAATCAAGGATGCTTTTGGTAGAATATTAAATGATCCAGGAAGTATTAAAAGAATGTATAAAGAATATACTGAGTCACTATATCGAAAGGAATTTGCAGACACAGAAGAATTTAATGAAACAACATATGAGCAAGAGCCTATGATGATGAAAGAAGAAGTTCAGGCTGCTTTGAAGGAAATGGCAAAAAATAAGGCCCCAGGAATAGATGGTATACCAATTGACTTATTTCAGCTAACAGATGCTGCCCTGGATGTGCTCGCCAAGTTGTGCCAAGAAATTTGGAGAACAACCACTTGGCCAACTGACTGGAAGAGATCTATATTTGTTCCCATCCCAAAGAAGGGTGACCCAACAGAGTCTGAAA
>NW_006399762.1:31971733-31972964 GCF_000299155.1 Elephantulus edwardii
GTCAGAGACAGTGCGATTGGCACAGGACAGAGTGGAGTTTAGGGCTGTTGTACATAGGGTCACTATGTGTTGCAAGCAACTCGACAGCACATAACAACAATAACAGCAACATAATGTATTCAAGTTTATTCAACTTATCTTATGTTCATGTTATAATACATTCATCATTCTTTTCCATTGCTGCATAAGACATCATTGTTTTATATACCAGTTTGTTTTTCTATTCATCCACTGGTAGGAATTTAGAATGATTATGTTTGTATTTACATGGGGGCTTATCTGTCTGTTCATACCACAGCTCTCAAATCACTGGGATATATACTTGGCAGTGAGTTTTCTAGATCACATAGGATCTCTATTTCTAACTTATTAAGGACACACCATATCATTTTCCACAGTATTTGCAAAATTATAGATTTCCATGAGCCGAGGTTTCAACCTCTCTAAAGCCTCACCAACACTGGACACTTTAGATTTTGTTTTATTGAGATTTCCTTTTTAAATATTTCACTATTTAAAAAATTTCCATCTCTTTCATGGTTGATGAAATCTTTAGTGGCATAATGGGGTGTTAGGCTGCAATGAAAAGACCAGAGGTTCAAACCCCTTCTTCAGAAGAAAAATGAGATAGTTTGCTCTCATAAAGAATTACAGCCTTGGAAACCTTATCAGGCAGTTCTACTCACTCCAACAGGGCTGACCCTCATACTGATATGAGTCAGGATCAACCAGACAGCATTGAAAGCATAGAATGACTAACTATTGTGAGCATTTCTTCATGTGTTTGTTGATTAGGTGTGTGTCCTCTTTGATAAAGTGTCTATATTTTCCCTTCCCTTTTTAAACTGAATTCTTTAGAGTTCTGTTGCTTTTGTTGTTAGTGCTGATGTTTTCCATAAATTTCAGAAATTAGTCCCTTATCTGATACGTCATTGCCATTTTCCCCACTCTGTAGGTTTAACACATATTCTTTCATTTTTTACACCTTTATTTCAGCATCACATTTATCTAGTAGTAATTTCTTCATTTTATTAGTTTTATATTTCATTATATGAATGAAAAAGTATTATTGATCAACATTGGGTTTTGTCTTGGTCATCTACTGCTGTCATCACTGAAATGCCACAAAAGCATGCCTTTTTTTTTTTTTTATTTTGTGTGCGTGTACCGTCAAATCAGATCTGACTGGTACAGGAGGATATTGCGCCTCCTTCTCCGGCAGAGCATCTGG
>NW_006399762.1:31973064-31975820 GCF_000299155.1 Elephantulus edwardii
TTTTTATTTTGTGTGCGTGTACCGTCAAATCAGATCTGACTGGTACAGGAGGATATTGCGCCTCCTTCTCCGGCAGAGCATCTGGTGGATTCGAAAAGATTATAAAAAAAAAAAAAAAAAAAGCATGCCTTTATCCTTTAACTGTTTAGGAGGCTGGAAGTACAAATTCAGCTTGCTGGCTCCAGGGGAAAATGGTCTTTTTTTCTGTTGGTGCTAGAAGAAAGCTTTTGTTTCCTTCCACATGTGTAGACCTGGAATTCCTTGGAGACCACTACACATCTAAGGCTTTCTCTATGTCAAGGTCCTTCCAAGTACAGGGAATGGAGTTCAGAGGCTACGGTTCACTACTTCATTTCTTTCTTGGTGGTAAATAAGATCTCACATCAGCTTCTTTCTCCTTTTACTTCTCTTTTTAAAAAAAGTGATACAGGGCACATAGTAGGGAAATTCTCTGGCTATCAAATCAGAATTGTGATGGGATATCTCACATGCAATCTTTCACGACAATTCATTTATTGAATACAGAAGAATAATTACAAAATTTCACGTTGTATACTTCTTCATCTGAGATAGTCAATCTCTCTGTTATTTTTGTTGGTATTGTTGTTGTTATGTGCCATTAAGTCACCTGTGACCCATAGCCACCCTATGTACAACAGCCCTAAATCCTGCTCTATCCTGTGCCAATCTCACTGTCTCCAACACACCTAGCCCCATCAACCCAGTTACCAAATCAATTCACCTCATAGAGGGTCTTCTTCTCTTGTGCTGTCCCTCCACCCTTCTCAACATCTTTCTCCAAAGACTGGTCCCTCCTTGCGATATGTCCAAAGTATGTCAGATGAAGCTTCAGAATCTTTGCCTCCAAGAAGCAGCCTGGTTTAACCCTCTAGAAAGAGAGTTTTACTTTTTATTTCACCCAATTTGTATTGGTTTGCATAAGATCATTCATATGTATATATATATATTCTGTTTTACACTGTTGATCCATGGCATTTATCACTCTATCTCATCAAATCCCCAATGCATCTTGCCTATTCCTTCTAACCCCTCTTCCACCTTCTCACCTTTTGAAAAGGTAAGCATATTCTGTTGCTATTTGCTAATTGCCATAGCTTAGGATGGCACAGGATAGGACAGAGTTCAGGTCTGCTATTATAGGGTAGCTATGAATTATATTTGACTCAATATCACATATCACCTAACAACAACAAATAACAAAATAGCTATGTTGTTTTTGTTCTTACGTGCCATCAAGTTATCTGAGATCCACAGTGACCTTAAGTACAACATCTCTGAACATTGCTCTACCCTTATTACTGCAGTCACTGTGTCAATCCAACTCATCCCTCTCTTGCACTGTCCTCCCACCATTTCAAGCATGATGTCCTCCAAGGACTGATCCCTCCAGGGAATATGCCCAAAGTATGTGAGACAGAGCTTCAAAATCCTTGCTTCCAAGGAGCAAACTAGCTTCACCTGGTTCAGGACAGACCTGTTTGTTCTTTTGGCAGTTCTTGGTATGTTCAATCTTCTCCAATGCCACAACTAAAAAAAAAAATCAATTCTTCTTCTCTGTAATCCTTTCTCATTCCCTAGCTCTCTGATGTGTAACAAGTAATTGCAAAGACCATAGTCTGGATTAGGCACAACTTAACCTCTAGACTGACATCGTTGTACTTCAGGACTCTGGAGATGTCCCTGACAGCAGATTTTTATAATCCAGGTCATGGGGGTTTTTTTTGTTTGTTGTTGTTGTTGTTTCTGGCTCCTGGATCCAAAATGTTGATTGTGGACCCCAACAAGCTGAAATTGTTAGCAATTTCAATCTCTTATCCATCTATCATGGTGCTACAGATTGACTCAGTGGTGAGAATCTTTGTTTTCTTGATGTTGAGCTTCAGTCCTTATTGAAGACTACAGTCCTTGATCTTCTGCAGCAGATGCCTTAGGCTCTCCTCAGTTTCTGCAAACAAGGCTGTGTCATCTGCATAATTCAGGTTGATGATGACTCTTCCTGCAATCCTGATGCCTCATTCTTTCTCATCAAGTCTAGCTTTACGAATGATCTGTTCTTCATTCAGATTGAAAAGGTATGGAGGCAAGATGCATCCTTAACACACACCTTTCCTGATTTTAAACCATGCAGTGTTTCGCTGCTCTGTTATGACAACTGCCTCATGGTCCAAGGATAGGTTTTGCATGAGCACTATCATGTGTTTTGGGATTCTCATTCTTCTCAAGGTTAGCCACAACTTGTTGTGATCCACACAGTCAAATGCCTTTGTGTAGTCAACAAAACACAAATAGATTTTTTCTTTAATGTTCTCTGCTTTCAGCCAAGATCCATCTGACATTGGCAGTGATGTTCCTAGTGCCACAGTCTCTTCAAAACCTGGCCTATATTTCTGGTAGTTTTCTCCTGATGTCCTCTTCCAGTCATTTTTGAATAATCTTCAGTAAAACTGCTATATTATCCTTTTAACAATGCTTCTCCATTAACCTGATTCTTTAGAGTTTCATTATTTGTACACTCCATTTCTGTTTTGTGGATCCCCTCCTCATCCTTTAGTTATTCTTCTGTTTTTAACAATAACAGATTTATGCAGTATTTGTCCTTTTGTAACTGAATTATTTCACTTAGCATAATGTCATCTAGGTTCTCCTTGATTATATTGTATTTTATAAATTTGTTGTTCGTTGTTGTTGTTGTTGTTGATGATGTTATGTGCCGTCGAGTCGTTTGCGACTCATAG
>NW_006399762.1:31976412-31988179 GCF_000299155.1 Elephantulus edwardii
AAACTGAAGCTGTGAACAATCTCAATCTCTTCGCCATCCATCCTGATGCTACCGATTGGTCCAGTGGTGAATTTTTGTCTTCTTAACATTGAGCCTCAGTCCATATTGAAGGCTGCGGTCCTTGACCCTCTGCAGTAAGTGCAAGAGGTCCTCCTCAGTTTCAGCGAGCAAGGTTGTGCCATCTGCATAACACAGATTGTTGATAGATTGTCCACCAATCCTAACACCATGAAAAAAAATCCCTTACTTTCTGGAAAAAAAAAAAGGTTTGCCAGATCTAAATCAAAGACTATAGCTTTCAGTTTGGTTTACATATCAACACAGGGAAAACAAGAATCTTTCTAATTCTATCAATAAACAATCTCATGACAAACAGAGAAAAAAAATGAAGTTAGCAAGGATTTAATTTTACTGAATTCACAATCAAAAAATATTTCCAGAAGTAATAGCAAGAAATCAAACAGTATATTAGAATGGATAAAACTGTTAAAGAACGCTTCAACATGTAAAAGAACAAAAATGCCACATTGAAAACTAAGATAAGTTTGACTCAAGCCATAGTATTTTCAATAACTTTGTAGATATTAAAAATCTGTACAAAAAATAAGAAAAATAAAAGGATAATTGATGACTCTAAATTATGCGGTTAGTGCAGAATATTGAATATACCTTTGACTGACAGAAGAACATATAAATATGAAAGAACCCACCCAAAAAGGGGGTATTACAGTTGGTAAAGAGTTGTTGTTATATGCCGTCGAGTCGTTTCCGACTCATAGCGACCCTATGCACAACAGCCCTAAACCCTGCTCTGTCCTGTGCCAACCGCACCGCCTCTGACACACCCATCCCGATTACCCCAGTCACCGAATCAATCCATCTCATAGAGGGTCTTCCCCTCCGGCGCTGTCCCTCCACCCTCCCAAGCATGATGTCCCTCTCCAAGGACCCGTCCCTCCTGGCAACATGTCCAAAGTATGTCAGACGAAGCCCCAGAATCCTTGCCTCCAGGGAGTAGCTTGGTTTAATCCTCTCCAAGATAAGATCAGCAAAAAAGAAAGGAGTGGTTGACCCTAAATTAGAAGTATTAACACAGTGTCTCCAATGATGATCTCAAATGTAGTAACAATTATGAGGATGAAGGAGAACCAAGAAATGTTCCATACTATTGTTGATATAATTTTTGTGAGTTTAAACCAACTTCAGAACACCTAACAACATATCCCATTCCATTCACTAAACCATGAAGCTTTCCTAATTTTATTATACCTTTCTACAGTCTTTCATAGGTGGCACCAAGATTTGTTCAATATTCTAATTTTTTTTTTTGTCTCAGACTTAAATGGGATCCAATTTTGTTTCTCTAAGAATTTGAATATACAAACTGTTTTGTAGGAAAAGGATGGGCAATTTCCTCTCTTGTCATTTACTGCATCTGAAAACTTGCTGGAGAGTCAGCTATGAGTTAGATCTGACTTGATGGCACACAACAATAATTTAAAGATGATATCTTTCCCCATAGTAAATTAGAAGTATAAGCTTTATCTACAGGTTATTATTCACAGGTAAAATTGGTTTAGTAAAGTATTTTTCAGAGAAGTACTTTAAGCTTGATAAATAGTACATGTAAATCTATTTTAGTGTTATTGTTGTTGATTGCCATCGAGTCAAGCACGACTCATAGTGACCCTATGAACAAAAGACATGAGGCCTTTCAATAACTATTTTTTCTCAAAGTTCATAGAGTTCCCAGAGACATGTTGTTTAGGGAGTGGATGCCACTCCTGCTTCCAATATTTTAGTGTTGTTGTTGTTGTTGATTGTCTTCATGTTGAGCACAACTCATAGCAACACTATGAACAAACAGTCCAAAGCCCCTCTACAACTATCGGCATTCATCAATGTTCATACAGTTTCTGGAAGCATGTTGTTTGGGTAGTTAAATGTGAATATAACAGCATATTTCTCTATTCCCTGTATATGTACATGTACAAAAAATTAGACAGTTTTCTTTTCTCAAAAAAGGGAGTTCTGGTGTCATAGTGGTAGTTACAGCATCCAAATACAGGCAGTTCAAATCCATTGACGGAGGAAGATAGAAGTCTTTTGAAACATAAAATATTTTTTATTTCTCCTTAAATTTTTCAATTAAGGTTTAGTATATCAGAGCAAATAAACACACATAAGCAACCATAAGTATCCTTATTGCTATTGTTGTTATTAAGTGCAGTCAAGTCAACTACAACTCAAAGCAAGAACAAGAGATCCGAATCTTGCCCTCCCCTAACCCATCCTCACAAACTCTGATATGTACTTGTTCACAATTACAGTTACTGTGTCAGTACTCTCACCTAGCACAATAGATTGTTTATAAAAAAACTCCTTCCTACTGTATTTGAGTTTTGTCACCACTCTTCTATTCTTATTACATCTTATACACTGGTCATACTGAACTAGTAAATATCTCCTACCTACATTCCTTCATCTTCTTCTGAAATATTATTCTTTTATGGATTAATTTCACAACATTAATTTATATGCTTTATAACTTTATATAAAAAGTCTAATGATGCAGTCATTAAGTAATCAACTGCTAACCAGGACTTCAGTGTTTGAACACACTACCCATTGAGTATAAGGAGAAAAAAATGGCAGTTGGCTTCCTTAGAGATTATGACTTTGGAAATCATATATTGCAGTTTCACTCTATCCTAAAAGGTTGCTATAAATTTGAAATAGTAAGGATGACAAGAAAAATGGATGCCTTTTCTTTGTGGTGTTGAAGAAGAGTACCAAATATCTCATGGACTGTCAAAAGAACAAAAGTCTATATCTGTTGGTAAAGCGAGAATGTTCATTGGAGGCAAGGATGGTAAAGTTTTGTCTCACATACTTTGGACATATTGCTGGGAGAGGCTATTCCTTAGAAAAGGACATCATGCTTGGAAAGGTGGAGGGACAGTGAAGGAGAGGAAGACACTCAACCGGGTGGATTGACATGTGACTGCAGTAACTGGCTCAAGTGTGTCATAGATTGTGAGGATGACACAGGATAGGAAAAAGTTCAGATCTGTTGTTCACAGAGTTTGGTATGAGTCATATTTGACTCAATGGCACCTAGCAACAACAACAAACATATGACAACAAGTTTGCTTATTACATTTTGGGGCAGGAATGTTTAACTTTGTACATCATTAGAACTTACCTATTTTGTGTACTGCTCAGCATGTTGTTGTTTGGCGCCGTCGAGTTGTAGACGATTCATAGTGACCCTAAAAGGCCTGAGCATTTTTCATAGGGTTTCCAGAGGCAAGCCATTTCGGAAGTGGATGCTGCTCCTGCTTCTGGGCTTGTTTTAGTCGGGAAGCTCCAGCAGATACTATCCACCATGGGTGACCATTACCACATTTGGCACATCAGTGTCACAGTGGTCAGCATTGCAGCAACCGCGCGTTACCTCTGTACGGCAATGCACAGACCAGTGCTATGCTATACCACCTAGAAGAATGTTTGACAAGAAAACAATTTGAACTTGGCCTGAGGGCTGCAGATTAAAACCACCCACCTTCGACTTGGTAACATAACTTTCTGTCAGCTAGGCCAACATAGTTCTCTTTCTGTCATCATTGTTATTGTAGTTTGGTGCCGTCGAGTTGAAGACGACTCATAGTTACCATATAAACGAAAGGACTGAGTGTTGTTCATAGGGTTTCCAGAGGCAAGCCATTTCAGAAGTGGATGCCGCTCCATACAGATTGAATTATTGTAGATGTTAGGTGTCTTTGAGTACACTATGACTCATAGTGACCCTACAAACAACAAGCCTAAACTCTTTCCTATCCTCTGTCATCCTCATAATCTCTGGCACACTGGAGCCCAATGCTGCAGTCACTACTTCAATTTATCTTGTTGAGGGTCTTTTTCTTTTGTACTGAACCTCTACTTTTCCAAAAATGATATCCCTTTCCAAGGAAGAGCTTCTCCTAACATGTCCAGAGTATGAGAGTCAAAACTTCACCCACCATCTTTGTCTGTAAGGAGCACTCTAGCTGTACTAGTCCCAAAACATACCTTTTGGGGGTTTTTGCAGATTATGGGATTAAATAGGGATGGGGGAAAATATAATCATTATTTACATCTTTACTAACTTTAAATCATGCAATGTTGCCTTGTTCGGTTTGAATAACAGTTTCTTAGTCTGGATATAGGTTTAACATGACCATAATTGAATGTTCTGGAATTCCCATTTCCCTAATATTAGTTATGTTTTTATGATCTACAAAGTATGCAGAGCAAATCATATGATGAGGTGCCAACCTTATAGTCTCTGACACAATCAAGTCCAGTGCTGAAGTTACTGTGTCAATCCATCTAGTTGAGGAGATTTCTCTCTTTTGCCATCACCAACCTTTCAAAACATATTGTCCCTCTCCAAGGAATAGCCTTTTCTGGCAACATGCCCAAAGTGTGTGAGAACAAACTTCACCATACTTGCTCCATGGAACAATCTGGCTGCACCTTCTCCAAGGCATATCTGTTTGCTCTTCTGCAGTCCAAAGGATATTCAGTACGCTTCTCCAACACTATAGTTTAAAAACATCAATTTTTCTGTCACCCTTATTCATTGTCCAGATGTGATTGAAAAAACCACAGTCTGAATCAAGTGCACCTCAGTCCTGAAATGAGCATCATTGCTCCTCAGTAATTTGAAGAGATTACTAACTACAGACTTTCCCAGTGCAATACATCTTCTGACAGCTGGTCCCAAGTGTATTGATTGTGGAGCCAAGTAAGATGAAGTCATTGACAGTTTCCATTTTTTCAATGTTATATATCACCTATTGATCCAGTGGTAAGAGTTTTTGTAGGGTTTCTGTAAGTTGTAGATGTTGACAATGACTACAATCACAATGATTTTATACACACACACACATATACACATACCCCCTAGGGAGCTCTAGAGCCTTAGTTTATAGGGATTAGAGTTGCTAATCCAAAAGCCTCTCTAGTTGTTTGAATCCACCAATGGCTCCATAAGAGAAAGATGGGCAATTCCCCCCCTCCTCTGATTTACAGCCTTGAAAATCCACTGGAGAGTCAACTATGAGTTGCTTCAGATTCAATAGCAATGAACTGACTTGGATTATGATATCTTTTGGGAAGAAGAACATAATTTAATAATTTACTCATACCTTCTTATAGATCCACTATAGTGTCTGACTTTGATAAATACTTAATAAATCTTGCTTTAAATGAATGACTAGATGAATGATTGTTTGACTAAATGAAGCCACAATCAATTGTTCCAGAATTGGAAATTACATTTGAACTTTCAAGTCACACAATGACTATTTTTAGTGCAATAATAGCTGGTAACTATCTCATATTATTCAGTAAATAGTAGATCTTACTTTATAATTAATAAAAATGCTTTTCTTTTAACTCTTTATTGTTGGAATAATTGTCCTAATGTCTTGAATATTATACAGTTTATCACAGGTCTAACCTTTTTAAAGGTTGCAGCTGTTAACTAAGCCCAACTCAGTATCCTGATGTCTTTCTACAATATACTTCTCTCATTTTTTCTCTTCACCAAACACAGGAGTTTAGTATTATCTGTAAAATTAGGTATTTCATATGAACTTTTCCAGTTTGTTTATGAAAGCTAATTAAAAATCACCAATCTGGTTAAATATCAGCAGCCTTTCCTACTAAGATTTTTCTACATTGCTTTGCAAATGTTAAGTGGTTCTAATCTATGAGATAATAGCACCCCTGACTTTTGGCCTTCTAGAGAATCTGTTGGACAAAGTAGAACTGCCTCATAGCATTTCCAAGGCTATAATTTCATGGAATCAGACTGCCACATCTATCTCCCATGAAAGAGCTGGTGTGTTTGAACAGTTGATCTTTTAGTTAGCAGAATATATAACTTAACTCCTGTACCACTAGACCAATCAGCAATGATTACTTTGAATTTTTTTTTCTCCTCTCAATCCTTTGGATAGTTCTGCTCAAGATAACCTGAATATTGAATTACATTGCATTTAATCTTTGTTTCATATATAGAAATAAATATAAAGTATATTTGGCCCTTTAAATATCATCAAGACCTGATCAGGCCTTATAGACATTGAGTTGACTTAGCATGATAAACCTGTAGAATCTGATGTAAATATGCCGTAGGCTTCTTAGTAACTACAGTGAAATGCAGCATCCGAATATCCCATCAAGGGAGTTCAAAGATTATTCTGGCAAGCAAGTTTTGAAATACTATTTCTTGGGTCTATTGCACCAGCTAGGATCTGTCATCGTTTTTGTTGAATGCTATCACTTTGGTTCTAACTCACAATAGCCTTATAAGACAATGTAAAACTATCCCATGAGGTTTCCTAATCTGTAATCTAATTGTCTTAATCTGATCAGTCAGACCAAATTTTGAGACCTTTTTTCACATGGAAATAATACATTAATGTAATCTAAAAACAGCAGGTCAACCTGTGTAATTCAATAAGCATAGATTATTAGCAGCCCAACTCCCTATAGACTATGCTAACAGAGTTCCTATCAGTCCTGAAAAAAAATTTTTTTAAAACCCAACAAAAAACAAAGTAATTTTGTTGTTTCATCCCATTAATGGTGTAATTCCTTTGGTTCTTTTGTGGTATTTTACTATAATCTGGATTGTAAATATTTTAGGATTATTTAGCCTCAATGAAGGACTGTTGTAGAAGCCTTATTAAGGACTTTTCTATTTATTCCTAGCCAATTTCAGTACTACCAGCATGAATTATAAGAAATATGAGAATAAAATATCAACTAGGATGATTAATTTTTCTGATTTCCACTTTTCTTAACAGAGAACTACTTAAAAAGCACTCCATTATTTTTAACCTAGGAGGATAAATAGGGTGATATACTTTCATTCATTGAATATGGCACATTTCCTTTCAAAATGAAATTTATTTCCCTTTCAAAATGTCCCTCTCCCTCATCTCAGGGTCTTTCCCTAATTTCAGATGCTAATTCAAAGAATAGGACAATATTCTGCATGCTGTATTAAAAACAAAATACAACGAAGATGGAAAATCAAATCTGGCATTTAGGAGACAGTTTTAATATGCCACAAATTCTCACATTCTTAGACCGTTGCGGAGTTAATAGACTTACTGTTATGGCCTGTGGAACTATGGAACAGAAATAACTGACAAGGAAACAAATTAACTAAAACATAGTTAAGACATCTCTTTTGTAATGATTGATTAAAATTTGGTCACAGAGTATTGTTTGTGAATTATGCAAAACAAGAAGTCAAACCAATTAAGGTCCTTAAAGAACTCAGAAATCTTTGTCCTTAATTCATGTTTACCATTACTTTCAACCTGAAGCAATTGTTTTGTGTTCACCTAAATTTCTACTTCACTCACCCCATTCTTGGAAGAAAAAAAATCCCTCAGAATTAATTATTTCTCATTACTGAAGTTACTCTCTTTTCCTTCTATCCTACTTTCCCACTCATATCTTTTTTTATTTTATTTTAAAGTAACCATTTATTGTGTTGAAGAGGAAAGTTTACACTGCTATCTAGCTTCTCAATCAACATTTCTACACAAATCATTCAGTGATAGTGAAGTAATTTTTTTATAATGTGCATTATTTTTATTTAGTATGATGTGTTGCACCATCTATTAAAAGTTTTAAAAAAATCCTCTTTGGTTTTAGTTCTGATTGGCACTAAGTAAAGTACTTGGCTGCTAAAACCTAATGATTGACAGTTTTAACATACTCAGTGGGGGAGAAAGACCTAGTGATTTGCTTATGTAAATTTACAGCCCAGAAAACCCAAAGGAGCAGTTCTCCTATCTCATCTCATAGAGAGACGATGAATCAGCTCCACAGTACCTAAACCCCAACATATTTCACGTTATAGCATCTGTATTTTGCTACCTGAGGGTGGATTTTGTAAAGTCACCATTGTCACGGTACCAGCAGTTCCTGGTGAGTATTTTCCATTCACACTTTATCCTTGGTTACACCGAAAATTTTCCCAAAGCTTGTCCAGTATAAACTCATGACAGATAGGGAACTTGGAATCTACTCACATCATTTTATCTCATCCCAGAATATAATCTTTTTGGCAATTTTGCTACATTTATCATGGTAACACCTACTATTCATATGTTGCCGAGAAAAATCATTATCATCCCAGCTTTGCTTTGTTTACCTGAAGACCTATCAAAATAATTTTCACAGATACTGAATGACAATACAATGGCAAGTGATTATACTGATTCGGACCCATCAAACCATATCCCCTATAACCTCTCACTTCCTTTCTTATGTACTGACCAAGTTCATTTGTACTAGGAGGGAGTGAAAGCATGGTACTCCAGAGACAAAGGTGATGAAGCCTCATTTCACATATTTTGACCATATTTTCAGAAAAGCTTAGTTTTTGGGGAAAAAATATCCCATCATGTTTAGAAAAGTACAGAGTCAGTGAAAGAAATTTAATATGAAAGGTATTTGTGATGAATAACTTATTGAATGTACAAAATTCAATCATTCTATTTTTGGGCTCATTCCTGTCACAAATCCATATTTGCTGACTATCCTTCCTTTTTCATTGTTTCCAACTTTCATATTCCAATCACTGCTTCAGCTTTGGTTGTTGATGCATATATTTGGATAATAGTCATGTTAACTGGTCTTATTTTTGTGCATATGGATAATATCCTATCACTCACAACACTGTACTGAGGATCGAATTTGAAATTGTCTTTTGAACTAAGAATGAGACACCTTTCTTCCTTTGTTTTCTATTCAAGGCATAGTATTCTTTGTCTGATTCAACATGGCCAAAGCCAGCCCATCTCATTTCACTAATGTCTAAAATGTTGATGTTAACTCATTCCATTTCCGTTTTCATAGTTCCTAGTTTTCCATCATTTATACTTCATACTTTACATGTTCCAACTGTTAAAGAATGTTTGCAGCTGTTTCTCCTAATTTTCATGGACTTTTAATCTGGGCTTTATCTCTAATACTATAACTATCCATATTTCTATACAGTTCATAGGATTTCAGAGGCCTCTTATTTCAGAAGTGAGTGACTAATCCTTCTTCCTAGTCTGTCTTGATTTGGGAGCTCTACTAAAACCTGTCTACTGTGGGTGACTCTTCTGGCAATTGCATATGGATTAGTGCAGCCTTTAGCATCACAGTACACACAAGTTACCTCCATAGAGGAAACTGACAGACAAGCACATAGACAGGGAACTGCCAGAACTTCAAGCTGTATTCAGAAGAGGTCAGGCGCCAGGGGTATCACTCTCAATGTCAGATGGATCCTGGTTGAGAATAAAGAATGCCAGAAGAATGTCTATTATAAAGAATGCTTTATTGACTATGTAAAGGCATTTAACTGTGTGGATCATGACAAGTTGTGACTAACATTGAAAAGAATGCGAATCCTAGTATACTAGGATTATGCCTTACAATTTCATCACAAATACCGTCCATATCTCTTTCTAGACCAAGATACTATTGTGACAAAAGAAAAAGGGAACATGTCATGGTTTAAAATTAAGAAAGGTGTGCATTCTTCCTTGTTTGTCTTGATCTGGATTCTCTACTAAAACCTATCCACCATGGGTGACCCTTCTGGTATTTGACAAACTGGTGGCAAAGCCTTTAGCAACAGAACACCTCAAGTTACCGTAATACAGCAAAAAGGCAGACAAGTACTGTACTCATTAGAATAATGATAAACAAGCACAAATACAGATATCCAAATAAAAGCTCAGAGACAAGAACTTTCCTTTAAAATGGACACAGAAAGAAAACATTTTCTAAAACTGGTACCAGAAGTTTGGATTTGGAGTGTCCTAAATTGTGAGAGCCATCTATCTGTCAGTTGTATTGGGGAAATGATTAGTGAATGAGGAAAAAGACCTTTAATGAGATGGATTGGCATAGTGACTGAAACAATGGATTTGAGCATGGTATAGATTGGGAGGAAGGGTCAAGTTTTGGGTTACTATGATTCTGTTATGATGAAAAATGCTACATCCATATTTAAAAAAGACTCAACAATTTGTGGTATGCACATGACAGAATTTTGTTTGATGAAAATTAAAAGGATTAAAAGTACTTACTGAAGAAGACCAAAGATCTCAAATACCTGCGCATCAAGGAAAAAAAATCTCACCATTTCAAGCCACTTTCTATGAAGAAATCAATTCTGAGACAGATTGACTAATTAGTAAGATTAAAATTAAAATTATTTGCACTCACTCACTCATTGGTATTGAGTCAGAACTGACTCAATTTCCAGCTGACTGAACCTCTAGTGAATTCTCAGAGGTTTTAAATAGTACTAGAGGAAATTGTACTCTTTTTCTAAAGGAGGCTTGGTGAATTTGAATGACCAGAATGCCACTGCCTTTGAGTTTATAGTGCAGCCAACTATAGACTACATCAAGTTATTTAATTCAGAAAAAATAACATACTGTTATACAGTACTATTTTATCCTAATGATGCAGGTGTATTCTTTCAAATTAAAATATTTTTATTATTTCAGAAAGAGATGGGATGGGAGGAAAAGCTCATGGTTCAAGGCCATGAGCTGTTCTGTGTCATCATCTCCAAGAGACCTAATCCCATTTCTCTAGTGACTCTAGTCAATCCACCTCATCCTGTGTCTTCCCCTCCTACACTCCTCCTCCACCCTTCCAAGTATGGTGTCCCTCTCCACGGACTTGTCCCTCTTGGCTACATGCCTAAAGGATGTAAGATGGAGCTTCAAAATCTTTGCCTTCAGGGAGCAGATGGTTTAATCTTTGTCGGGACAGACCTGTTTATTCTCCTGGCAGTTCATATTGTGCTCAATACTCTTCTTCAGCACCACATCTTAAAGGTATCAATCCTTCTGTCATTTTTAGTTATTGTCTAGATTTCTGATATCAAGTAATTATGAAGATCATGGCCTGGATCAGGTGTGCCTTAGTCTCCAGACTGACATTGTTGCTTTTCAGTACAACAAAATTCAAAACACAAAACTGCTGTATTCCAGTTGGATTCAGACAAGACTGTGAAAAAAGCAAAGTCATTTCCGATGTCAGATGGATCTTGACTGAAAGCAGAGAATGCCAGAAAGATACTTTCTTTGTTTTATGGACTATGCAAAGGAATTTTACTGTGAGGATCATAATAAATTATGGATATAAGAACTTCAGAACACTAAATTGTGCTCTCATGAAACTTGTACTTATATCAGGAAGCAAAACATGAGTGTATCACATGGTTTAAAACTAAGAAAGTGGTGAATCAAGGTAAAAATCTCTTCTCTATAATTATTCAAGGGAGACCTGGTGATTTAGTGAAAAGAGGCTGTGGCATGAGGAATATAGCTGATGATGTCAGATGGATCCTGGCTGAAAACAGAGAATCCAGAAGAATGTGTATATGTGTTTTGTTGACTTTGAAAAGGCATTTGACCATATGGATCATAATAAACTATGGCTAACATAGAAAAGAATGGAAATCCTAGAACGCTTAATTTTGTTTATGCGAAACATACATAACACAAGAAGCTGTTGTCTAAACAGAGCAAGAGAATACTGCATGGTCTAAAATCATGAAAGATGTACATCAGCCAGAGCCTAGATCAATGGCACCTAGACCACCATCCAGGCCCCCAGCTTCATCAGTATTGGCTACTGGTCCTGCACAAAATACCAGAGGAGCCCTTCAAAGAGGCCCCCC
>NW_006399762.1:31994349-32001551 GCF_000299155.1 Elephantulus edwardii
ATCTTCCCTGTTGTATGGGCACGGTTTGGAACGCGGCCCGGATTCGAATCTGAAATAAATTCCCTCTTGCCCTTGCATCAGTGTCGGCTCCTTGGTGACTTGGGGGGAACTGGATTAGGGGCATAACAGTTTCAAGAAACTTTAATATCATTTTTTTAATTTCTTCTAATACCCAGTCATGTTGTTCAAGTAAGCAAGGTGTTGTTCTGCTTCCAAATATATGGATTTTTCTCCTTTATCTTCCTATTATTAATATCTAATTTTGTAGCATTATGGTCTGAAAAGATGCTTTGTGTTATTTCTGTTTTTTAATTTATTGATGCTTGCCTTGTGACCTAGAATGTGATCTATTCTGGAGAACATTCCATGCACCTTGAAGAAGAAGATATACTGTGCTTTTTTTGGGTGCATTAGCCTATAAATATCTGTGAGGTCAACTTTGTTTATTGTGTGCTTTAATTCTTCAGTATCTCTGTTGATTTTCTTTCTGGTAGTTCTATCTTTTCTTGAGAGGAGTGTATTGAAGTCTCCAAACACTATAGTAGTGTTGTCTATTTCCTTTTTTAGTTTTGTTAAAGTTTGTTTTATGTATTTTGCAGGTCTTGAAAGAATGAATTTGGTGCATAGATATTTATTATTGTTATGTCCTCTTGTTCTATTGACCCTTTCAGCATTATGTAGTGACCTTCCTTGTCCTTTGTGATGGTTTTTACATTGACATGTATTTCAACAGAGATTAATCTTGCTACTCCCACTTTTTTCTGGTTGCCATTTTCTTGGTATATTTTTCTGCACCCTTTTATTTTTAGTCTGTCTTTATCTTCATTTTTCAGGTATGTCTCTTGTAGACATTATATTGATGGATTTCGTTTTTTTTATCAAATCTGCTACTCTTTTTCTCTTCGGTGGTGCATTTAAACCATTCGCATTCAGTGTGACTATTTCGAGGCTAGGTTTTATTGCTATCATTGTGTTGAGTTCTTTTTGGTGTTGTTGCTAGTTACTTTGGACCATGCAGCTTTCTGTGGTATGTTGTAAAAAGGACATCTCTGAGTCTTTCCTGCAATGCTGGTGTTGTTTTTACAAACTCTCCTAGCTTGTGCTTTTCTGGGAATACCTTCATCTCTCCTTCATATTTGATAAATAATTTTGCCTCGTATAGTATTCTTGGTTGACAATTGTATTCTTTGAGTGTTTGATATATATCCTTTCACTTTCTCCTTGCTTGCTTGGTTTCTGCTGAGAAATCAGCACTTAATCTTATCTGTTCTCCTTTATAAGTTACTCTTTCTTTCTCTCTTGCTGCTTTCAGGATTCTTTCCTTATCTCTGGTTCTGGCAAATTTAACTATGATATGCCTTGATGTTTTTCTTTTGGGGTCTAATCTATATGGTGTTCTCTGAGCTTCTTGAGTATATATTCTCTCATTTTTCATCATGCCTGTGAAGGTTTTCTCTAGTAGTTCTTCTACAACTTTTTCAGTGCCTTTACTTGCTTCTTCCTTTTCTGGGATTCCTATGATGCGTATGTTATTTCTCTTGATGGTGTCCCACATTATTCTTAGGGGTTTTTTTCTTTTTCTTTCTTTTTTGAGTCTGCTTTTTGCTCTAGCAGATCAGTGGTGACAATTCTATCTCCAATTTCACTGGTTCCATGTCTTCAACTCTGCTCATGTGTCCCTCCATCATGTTTACAGCCTCTAAAACATTGAACCTTATATTTTGAATAGTGGATTCTTGTTTTTTCCAGTGCTGCTATTGCCTCATTTGTTTTCTTTGCAATGTTCTGCATTGTTTTTTTAAGCTCCTCAAGGTTTTTGCTTGTAGTATCCTGTAATTCATCAAATTTGTCTTTCACCCATTGAACATATTTAATCACTCCTCTTTTAAATTTTGCATCACAAAGTTCCATCAGACCTTCTGGCTTCAGAAAATCCACTGATACTGTGTCACCCTTTGGGGTGACATCTTGCTTTGCTCTTGTGTATTGTGTGGGATAGCTAGCTTTCTTTGAGACATTGATATGGTCTCGATCTGAAGATAATACTCTAGAGATCAGTTGGGCAGCCACCACACTTTTGTGTTTCTTTGAACTTCTGACTTCAGAGAAATGTCAGTTCAGAGCCTGTGAGGGCAATCTCTTGTTGGTAAGACAGGTCAAGGTGCTCCCAATTGAAGGCAAGTTGATTGCCCAGACATGTAGACACTGGTGTGGAGCCAAATGCGCTGAGGAAGGCACAGGGTTGAGGTGATCTGAAGGGCAGGTCAAACACTTGGGGGACCTCGCTCGAACCTCAGCAGTCTGAGTGTGCTCATGATTGGGGTCTCTACTCAAATTCCTGCTGCCTGTTTCCTTCCCAGTGGTTTTCACTCAATGGTCCCTGACCAGTGGCACTTACAAAGGTGCCCTCACACAGCAGCCACTGTCCAAGGAGAGTCCTGGATCCAACAGGACCTGAAAAGTCAAAGTAAAATTCCCACCAACCCACTAGCCTCTGCCTAGTCTGAAGAGTCCACAAAAGTTCAGACATATTAACAGTGGCTGGCTTATTTCTGGGCAGTTGGTGTGGCCCATGAGAGCTCAGCCAAATTCCCCACCAGTGGGCATGCCCTTGGGCGCTCTTCCAGGTAATTGCAGTGCTCCAGAAAACCCAGTCAGGATCCTACCGGCCTTTCTCCTGCCAGATTAGTTCCACAGCAGCTGAGCTGGTGTCTCCAAGTGATGACTGGATCCATGGCTGTGCCCTGGTGTCACAGGGCTGTGGTGGAGGCTGAGGAATGTTGTTGTGGAGCTGCCAGGAGGGCAGGAGGAGGGGGAGGAAACATGGGGTTTTTTTTTTGGGGGGGGGAAATGCAGGAGCAGGGGGCTGGGACACTACAACCAGAAGGCAGTGGGTGGGGCTTGGGCACCGCTGGGGTTTATGCAGCAGCACCCTGCCTAGTAGGGTCACATCATGGCAGGCTATAGGAGAGTCACACAGTGGTGGGCCATAGCTCCTCTGGGGTGACACGGTGGTTGCTCCTCTGGGGTTACGTGGTGCCTGGCAGGCCGTTGCTCCTCCTGGGTCTTACAAGAGCTCAGGGCGAATGGTTGCTCCTTAGGAGTCACATGGTGGCAGGCGGTTACTCCCTACTTGCTCCTGCTCACTAGGGGTTTGTTTGCTCCAGAAAATATGGCTTAATAAAGCACACCTTCTCTTGCATTAGCAAACTGGTAATGCTCAAGGTTGTTGGGTAGTTGCAATGTATGTAATCCATCAGCTGATGGCAGGTAGATGCAGCGGCCTGTTTTTTTTATTGTTTGTTTGTTTGTTTTTTTAATTCATGAAGTGAAATAGTATTTTCTTATTCCTGCTTTAATACTTTGCCTTTATGCATGTTTTCCCCTTAATGTTTCCATTTATACTTGGCATGTTTAAGTTGTAGCTCAAGTCTCAGTACTGTTGTGATTTAACCCTTAGTTGTTAGGTGCCATTGAATTGAGTACAACTCATGAATCCTCTCCTATACTGTACCATCCTTATCATCTCCAACACACTGAAGCCCACTGCTGAAATAACTGTGTTAATCCATCTTGTCAAGTTCTTTCACTTTTTCTCTCTTATCCTCTACCTTTTAAAGCATGCCATCCTTCTCCAAGGCATAATCTCTCCTAGAAATATATCTAAAATATGTGAAGTGAAGCTTTGCCATCCTTGTCTCCAAAGAACACTCTGGCTATGTCTTTTCTAAGACATATCTGTTTATTCTTTTGGCAGTCCATGGGGCACCACTCTTCTCCAATACCGTAACTCAAAGGCATCAATTCTTCTTCTGTCAAAATTAGTAATTTTTTAGCTCTTAGATGGATAGCAAGTGATGGAAAAGACCATGGCCTAAATCAGGCATATCTTAGTCTTAAAACTGTCATCATTATTCTTCAGTAATTTGGAGAGATCCATGACAGCATATTTGTCAAATGCAATACATCTCCTGACTTCTGGTTTCAAGTATATTGATTGTGAATCCCCTAGTAAGATGAAATCATTTAAAGTTTTAATATTTCCCCCTTCTATTATGATGTTGTTTATCAGTCCCGAAGTGAGGATTTTTATCTTCTTGATGTTGAGATGCAATCCATATTGAAGGCTGTAGTCTTTGATTCTCTGCACTGTTTCAAGTCCTCCTCATTTTCCACCAGCAAGTTTGTGTCATCTGTATAGCATAGATTATTGATGAGTTTTCCTCTGATACTGATGCCACATTTTCCTTCATAGAGTCTAGCTTTTTGAACTATTTACTCTGAATTGGTTAATTGTACTTACCAATAATTCAGAGCAGATTTAGTAAATATATCTTCCCAGAACACTTGATTGTGCTAATGAGAAACCTATACTTAGTCGAGGAGGCAGTCATCAGAAGAGAGCAAGGAAACATTGTATGGTCCAAAACTGGAAAGAGTGTATGCCAGGGCTGTATCCTGTCTCCATACCTTTTCAATCTTTATGTAGAACAGGTTATCTGGGAGGCTGGGCTCTATGAGGAGAAATGTGGCATCAGGATTGAAGGAAGAATTATCAACAATCTGCGTTATACAGATGACACAACCTCGTTTGCTGAAACTGAAGAGGACCTGAAACACTTGCTGTGGAAGGTCAGGGACTGTCTTCGGTATGGACTGAGACTCATTATCAAAAGACAAAGGTTCTCACCACTGGGCCAATTGGCAGCATCGTGATGGATGGTGAAGAGATTGAGATTGTTCACAGTTTTGGTTTGCTTGGATCCACAGTCAACATTCTTGGTACCAACAGCCAGGAAATTAAAAGACATATTGCAATGGGAAAGTCTGCTGTTAGAGACCTCTCTAAAGTGCTGAAGTGCAGGAATGTCAGTTTAGAGACTAAAGTGTGCTTAAAACATGCCACGGTCTTTGCAATCACTTACTATGCATCAGAGAGCTGGACTATGACTAGGGATGATCGAAGGAGAATTTATGCCTTTGAGGTATGGTGTTGGAGAAGAGTGTTGAACATACCACGGACTGCTAGGAAAAGGAACAGGTTTGTCCTGGAAAGGGTAAAGCTGGGCTACTCCTTGGAAGCAAGGATCCTGAAGCTTCATATGACATACTTTGGATATGTTGCAAGGAGGGACCAGTCCTTGGAGAGGAATGTCATGCTTGGGACGGTGGAGGGACAACACAGGAGAGGAAGATCCTCGATGAGATGGATTGATTCAGTGACTGGGCTAATAATGGGGACAGGTGTGTTGGATACGGTAAGATTGGCACAGGATAGGGCAGAGTTTAAGGCCGTTGTACATAGGGTTGCTATGAGTCGCAGATGACTAGATGACACATAACAACAACTACAACAACAACAACAACAACAACAACGTTACTTAGATGACCTATGAATGTTCTTCCAAAGTATTTTTTTCTTTAGATTTCTGAGTGGTTTGTTATGCCATGTTATACTGGCCACCAACAAAATTAACTAATAACAATGTATTTATTTGAAATTATTTACTTTTTAGTGTGTGTGTGTGTGTGTGTGTGTGTGTGTGAGAGAGAGAGAGAGAGAGAGAGAGAGAGACTGCTGACTAGTAGTTATATTAAATGTCTTTTTATTTCCCATGCTCAATTGCTTGAGGCCTAAAGATAACACTGTTTTAACTTCAGAGGCTTGACAGTCCTTTTCTTCAACTAGATGGCAAAAACCAGCATTTTTCATTGTGTTTCCTTTTTATATCCAACCACCACTTTGTCAGAAAAGCAGACTGTAAAAATGATTTCTCATCATTTTAGTTAGAAACACATTTATCAATAAAATGTCATTCCTACATTGTCTTCATCTTGTCACAATAGAACATCAACAATTCCAAAGAATGTTCCAATTAAAATATCTTTAAAGAATCATTATAATTATGGGGACTGCTAAGTGCTGCTCATGGTGGTATGGTAAATTATTATAAGATTCCATGTTCAATCTTTATTAACTTATATACCCATATTAAAAGAAGCCCTAGTGGCACAGTATTTAAAACACTAGTGAGTTGCACTTACAATTCCAAGTTATTCAGTTTTGGGTTTTTTTTTTTTTTAGTCTCTGTCAAATTTTAATTTAAATATGAAAGAGTAAAACAAAAACAATTGCTGTCAAGTTGGTTATAGATCATATCAAAGCGCACCCCTCGCCCCCACCTCCATGCATGAGAGTACAACTCTGCCCACTGGGTTTTCAATGGCTCATTTTTCAGAAATAGATTGTCAGGTCTTCTTTTCTGCTGTGCCTGTTGGGTGGATTTGAACTTCCAATCTTTCAGTCATCAACCTTGTATGTAAACCATTTGCATCACTCAAGAACTTCTTACACATTCTTTTCTGGATAATAAGACAACTCTAAAGTCTGAAAGAGTTCTTTCAGATTTTAAAGTCTATGAAAAGAATCATTCTTTCCATACTATTTATTTGAAAAAGTAATCCACCAACTAATAACTCATTTCCTACAGTCCAAACTAACTTATAGTTGACCCTCCTATGGCTTTTCTTAGACTATATATTGCACTTGAGGAGATTGTCTATTTTTCCCCCAAGGAATAGCTAGAAAATTCAAGCCACCTGTCTTTCATTTGGCACGCAATTCCTTACCCACAAGGCTACCAGAGTTCCCCTGTTTAATTCTAGAAGTTGTGTAAATAACTTATGGAGAGCTATATGATTGAACACTAATGAATCATTAAATTATTTTGTATGCTCATACTTGCTAACATGAGAGATATACACCATATGCTTTTAAGTGAAAAACAACCACATTGAACAGATATACATAAATGTTTATAATTACTATATTGGGCAAGTAAATGATAGACAATTATGTATTTATAGTTTGTCTGCACTTTATTTGTTTGTTTATTTATTTGTTCATGTTTTCTGTTCTGAACATGCAACATACTTATAATAACAGGAAATAATAAATGATTACTAATAATCTAGCCTTACGGGCAGCATAAATTTTAGTAACTGTGTTAATGTAAAGAGATACGGAATCACTCTTTCTTAACACAGTTGTTGTTGTTGTTGTTGTTGTTATGTGCCATTGAGTCATTTGTGACTCATAGCGACCCTATATACAAAAGCCCTAAACCCTGCTCTATCCTGTGCCAATCGCATGGCCTCTGACACACCCATCCCGATTACCCCAGTCACTGAATCAATCCACC
>NW_006399762.1:32001686-32004276 GCF_000299155.1 Elephantulus edwardii
CAGAATGAATCTGTTTGTTTTCTTGGCAGTCCAGGGTACATTCAATACTTTTCTCCAGCACCACAGCTCAAAGGCATCAATTCTCCTTCTATCTTCCCTAGTCATTGTCCAACTCTCTGATGCATAACAAGTGATTGCAAAGACCAGTATCTTTACACAGTAAGTTTATTAACTATCTGGTGTTTCAGATATGTGACTGAGTATTAGTATTGCAACTCTTACCACAAAGTATCCTATTACATTGTAGTTGATTAGCTGGACTGTTTCAAGGGTGATGGGCATAGCACACACCACATTCTTATCATTCCAAATTTATGTGTATGAGTCACACAACAAAACCCCCTTATGTCCTCATAGATGATACTAAAAGAGACACCTGCAAAATATATTATCTAAAAGAAAAGCTCCAATTGAGAATTTAAAAATTATTATCAGACTCAATGCTGTCATTATTAGGTGCCCATAAGTCAAGTAAAGCTCGTAATAATCATATGAACAATGGATTGAAACCTTGCTTTATGCTGCATTATACTCACAGTCTGCCATATTTAATCTTATTGTTGCAATCACTGTGCCAAACTATGTACTTGAGGGTCTTCTTCTCTTTCTCAGACTCTCTTCCTTTCAAAGCATGATATTATCTTCCAAGGATTGATATCTCCTGACAGTCTGTCCAAAGTATTTAGATGAACTTTCATCATCTTTTCCTCAAAGGGGCACCCTGATTGCACTTCTACCAAGACAGATTTGTTTCTTCTTTAGTCAGTTCATTATATTCTTTGCAAAAACCACACTTAGAAGCTTCTATGATAAGCTAAGCTTATACGAGCAAGTTCAATGAAAATATAAGCTATCAGATCAAGGGCTTGGCAATGGGAGATAGATGTTGAAGGGAGTGGGTAGAAGTGGATGGATATCCTGGTGGATGGTGGAGCTGGGAAATAAGTGGGTAAAGACACGTGTGCTAAAGGCAAGGACAACACTGATACTAATGTTTAACTCCACAATAAGGCATATACTTTTCACTTTTTCTGTAAAATACTGGTCTGTCTGATACTTCTCTAAATCTGAACATTCAGATTAAGACAGACTAGGAAAAAGGACTGGCCATCCACTTATGAAATAGCAGGCCTCTGAAAACCCTATGTATAATAGAACACAGAATAACAGAAAGGGCAACTGAGGTTGAGCTTTCAAGTATGGAAATACAAAGGAAGAGGAACAGTTATAAGCAGACATAAGTGATTGGGACATGGAATGTGAGGACCATGAACGCAGGAAAATTAGATTTTATTAAGGAAGAAATGGAACACATAAATACTGACATACTAGGCATTGGTGAGGTGAGGTGGACTGGAATGGGGCATTTTGAATCAGATGAGCATATATTACTCTGGAGATGAAAAGGTGAGGAAAAATGAAGTTGCTTTCATAGTTAAGAAAGTCATTTCTAGAGCCATCTTGAAGTACAATATTGTGAGTGACAGGATACTATCCATACGCATACAAGGAAGTCCAGTGAATACCACTATCATTCAGATATATGCACCAACAACCAGAGCCAAGGAAGAGGAAACACAATATTTTTACCAACTTTTAGAGTCAGAGATTGATCGAAGAGGCAATCAAGATGCATTGATAATAATGGGTGCCTGGAACGCAAAAGTTGGAAACAGAGAAGAAGATTCAGTAGTTGGAAAACATGGACTCGGTGACAGAAATAGAGCTGGAGAGAGAATGATTGAATATTGCACAATCAATGACTTATTCATTGAAAATATGTTTTTTAAGAGGCATAAACACAGGTTATATACATGGATTTCACCTGATGGTATGCATAGGAAACAGATCGATTACATCTGTAGAAAGAACCACTAGAGAAGCTCAATATCAGCTGTGAAAACTAGGCCAGGAGCTGATTGTGGAACAGATCACCAACCACTTATATGCAAATCCAACCTGATATTGAGGAAAATTAAACCAAATCCATGGAAACCAAAATATGACTTTGGGTCTATCCCACCTGCATTTCAGAACCATCTCAGAAACAGGTTTGAGGCCTTGAACACTAATGAGGGAAGACCAGATGAGTTGTGGGGGGATATCAAGGGTATCATTCAGAAAGACTGCAAACAGTCATTGCAAAGACAGAAGAGGAAGAGAAGACCAAAATGGATGATAGAAGAGACTCTGAATATTGCACTGGAGCCCAGAGAAGCCAAAGCAGGAGGAAGAATTCAAGATACTAAAGAGGTGAATAGAAGATTTCACAAGGCAGCATGGGATGACAAAGTAAAATATTACACTGAAATGTGCAAGGAGTTGGAGTCAGAAAATCAAAAGGGCCAACATAGCTCAGCATTTTTAAAGTTAAAGGAACTGAAGAACAAATTAAAACCTCAAGTTGTTATAATCAAGGATGCTTTTGGCAGAATATTAAATGATCCAGGAAGTATTAAAAGAAGATGGAAAGAATATACTGAGTCACTGTATTGAAAGGAATTGGCAGACACAGAAGAATTTCATGAAACAACATATGAGCAAGAGCCTATGGTGATGAAAGAAGAAGTTCAGGCTGCTTTGAAGGAAA
>NW_006399762.1:32005106-32007725 GCF_000299155.1 Elephantulus edwardii
TTATTCACAGCTTTAGTTTGCTTGGCTCCACAGTCAACACTCTTGGCACCAATAGTCAGGAAATTAAAAGGCATATTGCAATGGGAAAGTCTGCTGTTAGGGACCTCTCCAAAGTACTGAAGAGCAATGGTGTCTTTCTGGAGACTAAGGTGCATCTGATACAGGCCATGGTCTTTGCTATCACTTGTTATGCATCAGAGAGTTGACAATGACTAAGGAGGATAGAAGAATTGATGCCTTTCAGTATTGAGGCTACCATGGACTGCTAGGAAAACAGATTCATCCTCTAAAGGGTTAAACTGGGCAGCTCCTTGGAAACAAGGATTCTGAGGCTCCATTTAACATACTTTGGACATATTGTAAGGAGAGACCCGTCCTTGGAGAGGGATATTATGCTTGGGAGGTTGGAGAGACAGCACAGGAGGGGAAGGCCCTCTATGAGATAGATTGATTCAATGACTGGAGTAATCGGGATGGGTGTGTCAGGGACAGTGCAATTGCCACAGGACAGTGTTTAGGGCTGTTGTATATATGGTCGCGGTGAGTCGTAAGCGACTCGATGGCACATAACAGCAACAACAACATCAGAAAGAAAATATTTGAGGGAAAAATAAGCTTGGAAATGTCAGTATCTCAAATTCTGTTCTTAATAATGGGAACAAACCCGCAGCTTATTGACATCGACCCTCCACTCTTGTAAAGCCTTTATTTTTTATTTTCCTTAATATTTATTCTTTTTGTTTGATTTCATTTTATTGGTTTGTTTACAAAGTTCATATACATTGTTTTTTGTTTTTTGTTTTTTTGTTTGTTTTTTTTTTTTACAAAGTTCATATACATTGTGTTTCACACTATTCTTCATTCACATTATGTTTCATACAATCGTTCTCATACATTATCGTTTGTAAAATTAATCACCATTTGACCTCTCCCATCATTACCCTCTCTTTTCACCCATATCCTTCCCCTCTTCCTTCCACTCCCCAAATTTTGACTAAACTTTGACAATAGACCATTTGTAGTTTGTATTCTTCGATTTCTATTTCTGTTAGACTTTAAGATGAGTTCCTTTGTTCAAGTAAAATTAAATAGCACATATTCTCTTGTATAATTATACTACATCATACATGCTATGAATCAGAATCTATCGATTCAATTGATTTTTTCCCTACTAGTCTATTTACAAAACTCGAATACAAATCTGAAAAAAAATCTTTCAATTTCCCTCATTCCCCACCCATCAAATTATACAAACCAATGATTAATCCCTCCCTCCCCTGCACGTCTACATCCCTCTGGTTTCAGCCTCTCCCACCCCTCCTGGATCCTTATACTCATTCTACAATAACAATCTTATACAATATTTATCCTTGTGGAACTGAGTTAGTTCACTCAGCATAATACTCTCCAGTCCCTCCCAAGTTAGGTAATAATTTACAAAGTTATTGCTCCTGAGTGCTGAATAGCATTCCATACTGTGAATGTACCATAATTTCTCAATCCATTCATTTGTGGTTGGACACTTAGGCTGTTTCCATGTTCTTGCGATGGTGAATAATGCTGTATGAACACTGAAGTACAAATCTGTTTATGCCTCCGTTCTCATACTGTCAGAGTATATTCCAATTAGTAGACTAGTTGGATCATATGGCATTTTTATGTTCAGCTTTTTGAGGAAGTGCCAAACTGCTTTCCACAATGGTTACACCATTTTACAATCACACCAACAATGTATGAGTTCCTTTTTCTTGCCACATCCTCTCCAACATCTATTACTTGCTGCTTTGTTAAAATTTGCCACTTTTAATGGAGTGAGATGGTACCTCACTGTGGTTTTGACTTTCATACTTCTTATTGCCAGTGATTTGGAGCATTTCTTCATGTGTCTGTTTGCCATTCTAATATCTTCCTCTTTGAAATTTTTTTTCCATGTCTTTTGCCCATTTTTTAATTGGGTTATCAATCTTTTTCTTGTGGAGTCCCAGGAGTATTCTGTAAACTTCTGTTATAAGATTCTTATTTGAGATGAAAATCAACACAAGGTGGATCAGAGACCTGGGAGTAAAGCTCAAAAATACAACATTCATAAGAGACAAACTGATATCAAGCTTAGAAACACCAGTCCAAGGTCTGAAGAGACTGCAAAATACAATCAAAAAGGCACAATCTAAAGAGGATAAAATAGATGCATGGGATCTTCTAAAGATCAAATCATTGTGCGCATCAAAAACTTTTTCCAAGAAGGTGAAAAGAGAACCTACCGACTTCGATTGATTTTTTTAATGTGTATGTATCTTTCTGCCAGATCAGGAAAATGGTTGAGGTTGAGACAATCTTATTTGTTAGTGTCATGTCTCTTGTGATGTTATGAGTCATTATGGTGTCAAAGATTTATCCGTTAAATATCTTTCCTTTTGTTTCTAGCCTCTAAGTAAGCCACAGAAATCGCCCTAAATTCAAAATAGTAAAATAAACTGCTTAAATATGTTCATTACCAGTGTGTTAGAAAGCATGTTGTTGTTGTTATGTGCCGTCGAGTCGCTTGCAACTCATAGCGACCCTATGTACAACAGCCCTAAACTCTGCTCTGTCCTGTGCCAATCACACTGTCTCTAACAC
>NW_006399762.1:32008665-32016401 GCF_000299155.1 Elephantulus edwardii
TATTATTTTTGTGTGAGTGTACCGTCAAATCAGATCTGACTGGTACAGGAGGAGATTGTCCCTCCTTCCCCGGCAGAGCATCTGGTGGATTCGAACCAAGAGCCTCTGGGATTTTAGTTGCAGATCCTTGCCACTAGGCCACCAGAGCTCCCCTGTATTTAAAGTCTTAAGGAGAGCAAAAAGCAAGAGAAGGAAATAAGAGGCATCTAAATTGGAAAAACAAAGTAAAACCATCTCTATATGGGAATACTGTGATATAATACTTGAAAAGCCCTAAAGATTCAGCAAGAAATGATTAAACATAGTTGATCAATTCAACGAAGTAGCAGGATACAAGATCAACATACAAAAATCAGTTGAATATCTGAATAGTGAAAAAGAGAACATAAAAAGGGGGGTAAAAAAACCAATACCAAATATAAGAGATAATCACAAGATTAAATATTTAGGAGCAAATCTAACTAGAGACGCAAAAGACCTATACGAAGAAAATTACATACATCATTGTAAGAAACAAACAAACAGACAAACAAAAAAAGACTTAGAGAAATCAAGGACTATATGAAGCTCATGGATAGAAAGACTTATTATTGTGAAAATGAAAGTTCAACCAAAAACAATGTAAAAGTTTAATGCAGTCTCAATACAGATACCAATTCCTTCTTCAACAAGATGGAGAAGGCAATATACAATTTTGTCTGAAATGTAAAGAGACTCCAAGCTAAGAAAAGCAATATCAAAAAGATAAACAAGATTGGAAGCATCACACTCTATCTCAAATCCTAGGACACGGCCATCATGGTCAAGACAGCATGGTACTAGTACAGTGACAAGCATGCAGATCAAAGGAATAGAATTGAAAACCTAGAAATAAACTCATCTACCTGTGGTCAATGAGTTTTTGACAAGCAGACAAAGTCAGTTAAGTGGGAAACCTACAGACTTTTAAATAAATGGTGACAGAAAATATGGGAAAGCATTGGCGGAAAAGTGAAACAAAACCCATATCTCAAACCACGACAAAAATAAATTTAAGGTGAATCACGGGCCTAGGAGTAAAACCATAGGCTACAATAATAATCAGAGGAAAAACTAGAAGCAACTCTAGGTGCTGTAATGCACAGTATAGACTTCAAAATATAATGAAATTCTACAACCAAGAAAGGATAAAATAGATAAATGGGAATGTCTAAAAAACAAATCCCTATGCATATCAAGTATACTCCACCTGAACTTAAAAATCACCTCAGAAACAGGTTTGTAGCCTTAAACACTAATGAAGGAAGACCAGATGAGCTGTGAGAGGATATCAAGAATATAATTCAAGATGAAAGCAAAAGGCCATTACAAAAATAGAGGAGGAAGAGAAGACCAAGATGTATGTCAATTGTTCTTGTTCTTATGTGCCATTGAGTCAGCTACAACTCTTAGTGACCCTATGCACAATGACTCTGAGCACTGCTCTATCCTAAGCCAATCTTGCTGTCTTTGACACATCTAACACCATTATCACAGTTACTGCATCATTCCATCTCACCCAGGGTCTTCCTATCCTATTCTATCCCTCCACCCTTACAAGCATTACCTCTTTCACCAAAGACTGGCCCCTCCTGGCTATATGACCAATGGATATGAGGCAAAATCCTTGTCTAAAAGGAGAAGCTTGCTTTCACCCTCTCCAAAAGACCTGTTAGTTCTCTTGTCAGTCCATGGTATGTTCAAAACCCTTTTCAAGTACCACAACTCAAAGACATCAATTCTTTTTCTGTCATCCTCAGTCATTATCCAGCTCTCTGGGGCATAGAAATAATAATGGTAATCACATCAGGATTTGAGATAGACTCATCAACAATCTGTGTTATGCAGATTACATAATCCTGCTTGATGAAACTGAGGAGGACCTGAAACACTTGCTGCAGAAGGTCAAGGACTCCTGCCTTCAATATGGATTGAAGCTCAGCATCAAGAAAACAAAGATTCTCACCACTAGGCCAATTGACAGCATCATGATAGATGGTGAAGAGATTGAGGTTGTTAACAGCTTCAGTTTGCTTGGCTTCACAATAAACACTCTGGGTACCAGCAGCTAGGAAATTAAAAGTCGAATTTCTTGGGGAAAGTCTGCAGTCAGAGACCTCTCCAAGGTGCTGAAGAGCAACGCTGTCAGTCTGTAGACTAAGGTGTGCCTGATACAGGCTGTGGTCTTTGCAATTGCTTGCTATGAATCAGAGAACAGGACAATGACTAGGGATGATAGAAGGAGAGTTGATGCCTTTGAGCTGTGGTGCTGGAAAGAATACTGAGTATACCATAGAATGCTAGAACAAACAAGTTTATCCTGGGGGGAGGGGGCAGGCTGCTCCCTGAAGACAAGGATTCTGAAGCTTCGTCTGACCTAATTTGGACATATTACAAGGCACTATCAGTCCTTGGAGAGAGAGAGGCTGGAAGAACAATGTAGAAGAGGAAGACCCTTGATGAGGTGGATTGATTCAGTCAGAAAGACAAGGTAAAGTATTATAAAGAAATATGCAAACAGTAGAATAAAAAAATCAAAGGGCTGATCTTGCTTAGCATTTTAGCTGAAAGAATGCAAGAATAGAGTCAAGCCTCAAGGTGTAATATTTAAGGACTCTATGACCAGAATATGCAATAATCCAGGAAGAATTAAAAGAAGATGAAAGGAGTACATGGGGTAGTATACCAAAAATACTTGGCCAACAGAGAAGAATTTAAAGAAACAACATATGATCAAGAGGAAATGGTGATAAAGGAGGAAGTTTAAGTTACTCTGAAGGAGCTGGCAAATACAAGGCCTTTCTTGGATGTTCTCACCAAGTTGTGCCAATAAATCTGGAGGACAACTACCTTACCAACTGAATGAAGAGATTCATATTTGTTCCCATTGTAAACAAGGGTGATCCCAAAGGGTGAGGAAATTATCAAACAATATCACTAATATCACATAAAAGCAAAATCCTACTAAGTTGTGGAATGTTGTTATGTGCCATCGAGTGGCTTGCAACACATAGCGACCCTGTGTACAACAGCCCTAAACTCTGCTCTGTCCTGTGGCAATTGCACTGTCTCTTACACTCCCATCCCCCTACCCCAGTCACTAAATCAATCCACCTCATGGAGGGCCTTCCCCTCCTATGCTGTCCCTCCACCCTACCAAGCATGATGTACTTCTCCAAGGACCGGTCTCTCCTTACAACATGTCCAAAGTATGTTAGACAGAGCATCATAATCCTTACCTCCAAGGAGCCACCTGGGATAACCTTTCCAGGACGAATCTGGAATTCTTAGCAGTCCATGGTACTCTCAATACTCTCTTCTCCAGCACCACAGCTCAATGGCATCATTTTGCCTTCTATCCTCCTTGGTCATTGTCCAACTCTCTGATGCATAACAAGTGATTGCAAAGACCATGGCCTGTATTAGACACACATTAGTCTCCAGAGAGACACCATTGCTCTTCAGTACTTTGGAGAGGTCCCTAACAGCAGATTTTCCCATGGTAATACGTCTTTTAATTTCCTGGCTACTGGTGCTAAGAGAGTTGACTGTGGAGCCAAGCAAACTAAAGCTGTGAACAATCTCAATCTCTTCATCTTCCATCCTGATGTTGCCAGTTGACCCAGTGGTGAGAATCTTTATCTTCTTGACATTGAGCCCCAATCCATATTGGAGCCTACAGTCCTTGACCCTCTACAGCAGGCGCTTCAGGTCCTCCTCAGTTTCAGCAAGCAGGGTTATGTCATCTGCATAACTCAGATTGTTAATAGATCTTCCACCAATTTTGACCCCACATTTCTCCACATAGATCCCATAATGTGTTCTGCATACAAGTTGAAAAGGTATGGAGATAGGAGGCAATCCCTGGATTACACCCTTCCCAATTTTGAACCATGCAGCATTCCCTTGCTCTGTTCTGATGATTGCCTCCTGGTCCAAGTATAGGTTTCACATTAGAATGATCAAGTGTTCTGGGATTCCCATTCTTCTCAGAGTCAGCCACGGTTTGTTATGATCCACACAGTCAAACCCCTTTGCATAGTCAATGAAACACAGATAGACATTCCTTTGGTATTCCCTGCTTTCAGCTAAGATCCATCTAACATCAGCTATAATATCCCCAGTACCACGACCCCTTCTAAACCCAGCCTGGACTTCTGGCTATTCTCCACTGATGTGCTGTTCCAGTCGTTTTTGGATAATCTTCAGTAGAATCTTGCTTGCATATGAAATCAATGATATTATTCTATAGTTTTCACACTCTCTTGGATCACCCTTATTTGGGATGGGAACAAGCATAGATCTCTTTCAGTCAGTTGGCCTTGTGGTTATTCTCCAGATTTCTTGGCACAACTTGGTGAGCAAGTCCAGAGCAGTGTCTGTTAGCTGAAATATGTCAATTGGTACACCATCTATTCCTGTTGCCTTATTTTTTGCCATTTCCCTCAAAGCAGCCTGAACATCTTCTTTCATCACCATAGGCTCTTGCTCATATGTTGTTTCATGAAATTCTTCTGTGTCTTCCAATTCCTTTCAATACAGTGACTCAGTATATTCTTTCCATCTTCTTTTAATACTTTCTGGATCATTTAATACTCTGCCAAAAGCATCCTTGATTATAGCAACTCGAGGTTTGAATTTGTTCTTCAGTTCCTTCAGCTTAAGAAATGCTGAACGATTTTGGCCCTTTTGATTTTCTGACCAACTCCTTGCACATTTCAAGAAACATAAAGAATCCTACTAAATACTATCCAAAAATTACTAGAACAGTGCAGTGACAGAGAACTACTAGAAATATACGCCAGGTTTAGAGGAGCCTGTGGCACTAGACACATTATTACCAATACTAGATGGATCTTGGCTGAAAGCAATGAATATCAGAGGAATGTCTATCTGTGTTTCATTAACTATGCAAAGACAGTTTATGAGTGATACAAACAAATTGTGGCTACATTGGAAAAAAATGGGAATCCCAGAACACTTGACTGTACTCAAGCTAAACCTATACATATATCAGGAAGTAGTTATCAGAATAGAGCAAGAAGGGACTATAATTGTTTTTGTTGCATGCCTTCAAGTCATAGGCAATTCATAGCAGCCCTATGAATGAAAGTCCTCGACACTTGTGTGACTTTCATCCTTTCTCCAGGTTCATAGGGTTTCCAGAGACAAGCTATTACAGAAGTGGATGCTACTCCTGCTTCCAAGCTTGTTTCATTCAGGGGGTAACGACACATCAGTGTCACAGTGTTCAGCTTCACAGCAACCACAAGAAGGGACTACATGGTTTAAAATCAGGAAAAGAGTGCGTCAGTGTTGTGTCCTGTCTCCATACATTTTCAATCTATGTTCAGAATTGATCATCTGGGAGGCCGAACTTTAGGAGGAAAAATGTGGCACCAGGAATGAGAAAACACTCGTCAACAATCTATGTTAACAGACAATACAACCTTGACAATAAGACTGGCACAGGATAGAGCAGGGTTTAGGGCTATTGTACGTAGGGTAGCTATGAGTCGCAAGCAACTTTGAATTACATTTTTTTGTATTACAACAACATTGAAGTACATTTATTTTTATCTTTTTCATTATTAAATTCCAAATTACCAAGGATATGCTTTTCTTTTATCTGTCTTTACAAATTTGGCATCTGACACTTAAGTCTTACAATATTTCACTGATAAGAGATCAAATGAGTTTGAATTGCAAAGAAGTACAAAGCTTCCAGCACTGAATGCCTCTTTTTTAAAATTTTGTTTTGTTTTTTAAAGATATTTTTACTGAATACCTTTAAGAACATTTATGAGAAGTGTGGTAAAGGAGAAAGAACCTTCTGTGTGCCATGAGATAAATTGCAATTACTTTGTAATTTCATTTTTCACTTTATAGTTTCATTTACTGATGGACTCTTTGTGCTAGTGGTTACCTAGAAAGCTCTGCATACCTATAATTAGGCCTTTAATTTACACTTAGGAATGTTAATTGCAAGGTCTGTGATAGATTTAAGGATCTCTTGTAGTATGGTGGTGAAAGCATTCATGTACTAACTGAAAAATCTGATGCAACAACTGTTCCATGTGAGAAAGATGTGACAGTTTGCTTCCAGAAAGAATTACAGCTTTGTCAACCTTAGAAGGTAGTTTCACTCTGTCTTGCTGGAGTCACTATTAGTCAAAATGAACTTGATGGCTACATTTTTCTTTTCTTTCTTTTTTAGTAAATGAGAAATTCTGACCCACAATAAGAAGATTGTTGAAACTTTTCTTAAGTCCTTCTTTTTTGAGTGCAGCCACTGACTCATCTTTAGTTTTTAATAATTTCCCAACTGTTGTTATGTGCTGTCGAGTTGCTTGTGACTCATAGTGGCCCTATGAACAATAGAGCTGAAATCTGCTCTATCTTGAGACAACTTTACTGCTTTTGACACACCTACCCCCATGACCCCAGTCACTGAATCAATCAATCTCATTCATAGTCTTCCTTTCTTTCTCTGTCCCTCCACCCTTCCAAGCATGATGTCCCTTTCCAAGGACTCATCCCACCTTGCCTAAAATATGTTAGACAAAGCCTCAGAATCCTTGCCTCCAAGGAGCAGCCTGGTCAGAAGACTTTCTTCTTCAATGGCCAAATAGACGCCTTCTATTTAGAATGGAAACTTTAATGTTGCATGTGAGAGAATGTAAACAACAAAATCATATTTTAGATTTGTAGAATTCTTAATGAAAGAGGTAATTTATGACAGTTCTTCAAGTCAGTGATTGTCAGTGTCAATAAATCTAATTGTGTCATGACATTGTGACTATCACGGTCTTAAAGGGTTGATATAAAAGAGAGTATTTGTAAGCATAAGAAATAAATGTAGAATCAGAGAATTTTTTTTCTTCAAGAATACTTCATATGTAATTAGAAAGCTGCCTGAGAAAAATAGGCAATTTTAAACCCATTTAAGTACGTTTTGTAAATGTACTCTGGATAACTAAAATAAAGCGCAGCTCAAGGTGAATGTTAGGGAGACCCTTCATTCTCAAATAAGATAATTTTAAACCATGAATTACTTCACAGCACATTTGAGAAATAAAAAAAAATCTGAAAGAATTGTGATGCTCTAGTTTACTTCACTAGTATGCTTGTATTTATTCACTAAATGCATTAATAGAGCCTCTTTGAAAATTTCTTGTCTACTGATTGCAGGAATCTGTAATCTTACGGAATTTCATTGTACTAAATTTAAGACTCTTACAACTTTGACAAAACTCTTAGTTCACAGAGATTTATGTAAGTAAGTTGACTGCCACCTTTCATCCCTAGAATAAAGAAAATATTCTTTTAGAAGATTGATATCATTTACTTTTGGCTGCATCATGGCTTTAGACACATAGAATACTGTGAAAGAGAATGTGATTATAATAGCCTGCCAAAACCGAAGAATGTTGAAGTAGTAGATGCAGTAGCATAATTTATCTTAATTATAAAGGTAAATGAAAAAAGTTTGAAAATTCCTCATAGCTTGATACAATACTGGGCATAGCTAACTTCTTTCTCTGTTTGCCATTCTAGAGGTACAACAGAAATTGTTAAAATTGAAAGATTCTGTAAAACATAAGTTAAAATACTAAGAGCTAGTGGGAATCCCAGAACACTTGATCGTTCTAATGCGAAACTTATACTTGGACCAGGAGGCAGTCGTCAGAACAGAGCAAGGGAACACTGCATGGTTC
>NW_006399762.1:32017881-32040063 GCF_000299155.1 Elephantulus edwardii
CAGTGACTGGGATAATTGGGATGGGAGTGTCGGAGACAGTGCGATTGGCACAGGACAGAGCGGAGTTTAGGGCTGTTGTACATAGAGTCGCTATGAGTCGCAAGTGACTCGACGGCACATAACAACAACAGTCCAGCATCAGTTACAGATGATTGAGAAAATAATGAGATGGCATTCTAACCTGGGGTTCAGGGTGGATAGCAACATCTATCCAGACATTTTGTCATGCTTCTGAGGAATTTTGGCTCCACACCATCTCTTCCGTGACAAGAGATAAGGAAAAGAGGCCTTCTAAAGGGCAGAGCCTACTTTCTAACTAAAGGGAGTGACAGAGAGTGTTAGCCCAGACTGTAAAGTAAGAAAATCTCAAACTTGAGGTGAATCTCCTCATTTTTTATCAGATAAAGAAAATATAAGTAAAGGACCAAACAAATTGAAAAAATATTAAAGCATCACTAAATCAATCCGTCTCATCCAGGGTATTTCTCTCCTGCACTGTGCCTTCACCTTCTAAACATGATGTCCTTCTCCATGGATTGCTCCCTCCTAGCAACATGCCCAAAGTATGTGAGATGGAATTTCACAATCCTTGCCTACAAGGAGCAACCTTGTTTCATCATCCCCAAGATATATCTGTTTTCTTCACAGTCCATGATATGTTTAATACTTTTCTCCATCACCACAACAGAAAGGTATCAATTCTTCTGTCATCCTTAGTCATTATCCAGCTCTCAGATGCATAGAAATTAATTGAGAAGACTATGGCTTTGATATGGTACACCTTATCCTCTACACTTACTTGGTTGCTACTTAGCAGTCTGGAGGGGTCCATGACAGCAGACTTAGTTCCCAAAGAAACTAATCTTATGATTTCATGACTGTTACTGGCAAAAGTGCTGATTATTAACCCGTGCAATAAGAAATTGTTAACACCTTCAATCTCTTCTCCATCTATCATGATGCTGCCAGTTGGTCCAGTGGTGAGAATCTATGTTTTCTTGATGATGAGTTTCAATCCACACTGAAGACTGCATCCTTGATCTTCTTTCTACATCAAGAGCTTCAAAATTGTATTACTTGAATAATGTAGGTTGTTGCGTCTTTCTCCAATTCTGATGTCACATACTTCTTTTATTTTTTCTTTATTTTATTTTATTCTGGTTTATTACAAGGTAAGTTTTTCACACTGGATCTTTTCCTTTAACCACCCTTCCCTCCAGTCATCAAATTGTGTTACCCTATGATTAAGCTCCCCCCACCCCACGCATTCTCACCCCTTTTCTCTCCCCTTTCCACCTTAGATTCTCATACTCATTCTGCAATAATGGTCTTATACAATATTTTATTTTATAAGATTGAGTTAGTTCACTTTGCATAAAGCCCTCCAGTTCCTCCCAAGTTAGTATTCTATTGTGGGAATGTACCATAATTTATCAATCCATTCCACTATGGTTGGACATTTGGGTCATGTTCTTGTTCTTGTTCTTTTTCTTGTTCCATGTTCTTGCTATGGTGAATAACGCTGCCATGAACATTGGTATGCACATCTCTGTTTATGCCTCAATTATCACTTTTCTCAGGTTATATTCCAGACAGTGGAATAACTTAGTCATATGGAATTTCTATGTTCAGATTTTTGAGAAAATGCCAAACTGCCTTCAAAACTGGTTGTACCATTTTACAATCCCATCAACAACATTTAAGAGTTCTTTTCTCACCACATCCTCTGCAACATTTAGTACTTGCTGCCCTGCTAAACTCTGCCACTGCTACTGAGTTAAGATAGTATCTAATTATGGCTTTGATTTACATCTCTCTTATTACCAGTGACTTTGAACATTTCTTCATGTGTCTGTTGGACAATCCGGAAGTCCTCCTCTGTGAAAAGTCTTTCTGTATCTCTTGCCCATTTTGTAATTGGATTATCAGTGTTTTTCTTCTGAAAGCCCACTATTCTATACATTTTCATTATGAGACCGTTGTCTGAGATAGTAATGCCATATGTTCATTCCCAGAGAGTAGGTTTTCTTTCCCTTCTGTTCGCAAAAGTTTTTTATGAGCACAGAGGTTTAATCTTTAAAGGTCCGATTCATCAATTTTAGCCTTTTCAGATTGTGTATTTTTGGCTGTATTTGGCAGTCTCTTTATACCGTAGACTGGGCCTCCTTTATGGAGTCCAGCCTCCAAGTGAACTATTTTGCATATAGATTGAAAATATATGGAGAAAGGACACATCCATGATACATTTTTTCTTGATTTTGAACCAGGCATTATTTCTTTGTTTTGTTGGTACAAGTGCTTCGTGGCCTAAATATAAGTTTTGCATGAGCATAAACACGTGCTCTTCTTCTCAAATAATAGAAACATAATTATTCTTCAAGAAAAAAAATCCCCAAGATCAAAAGGAAGTTAAGAGAAGAATACAGGAGAACATAACAAATTAGTGAGATTACTGGTTCAGTGGAGAAATTTTAAAAAGTTACCATGTAGGGATATAAAAAAGTTGAGAGAAAGAAATTCTTACATAGAAATCACAGATGTACAGTGTTAGTTTCTATAGTTAAATTTTATAGATAAAAGAGAAAGAAATAATATTTGGAGAAATAATAATTGAGAATTTCTAAAATAAAACTATAATCATTAAAATGCTACAGAACACTAAATCTGATAGAATAAAACCAAATAGATTTTGTTTACTCTCACAACTAAGATACAATCCTTGTTGTTGCTGTTGTGTGCCATTGAGTAGAAAACAACGCATCATACTTGGTCTTCAAACAGGTTTCCAGAGACTAAAATTGCACATGAGGAACTTGCCTATCTTTCTCATAGGTACAGCTGGTATATTCAAACAGTGTTTCGCTTGATAGCATAACTCCTTACCACTAGGGCATCAGAGTTGCAAAATATGATAGTTGTTCTTAGGTGTCCTTGAGTTGACTATGACTCATAGCCAACCTAAGAACAGAAGATCTGAATATTGCCCTATCCTGTGAAATCCTCCTCATCTCTGACACTTGAACACTCATTTCTGCAGTCACCGTGTCAGTCCATTTTGTTGAAGATATTCCTCTTTTTACGGACCCTCCACCTTTTCAAATATGATGTCTCTTTTCAAAGAATAGCCTCTGTTAACAGCACATCCAAAGTTTGTGGGATGGAACTTTGTCATCATTGCTTCCAAGGAGCACTCTGATTGCACTTTCTCCACACATACCTGTTTTCTCTTTTCATAGTCCGTATTCAGTGCTCTTCTCCCAACACCATAACTCAAGGTTATAAATTCTTCTTCTGTCATCCTTATTCATTGTCCTTAACTCAGAGGTAAAGTAAGTGATTGCAAAGACCATGGTCTGAATCAGGAGCACCTTAATCCTTAAAACAACATGCCTGTTCCTCAGTAAGAAATTACTGAGCAGTCCCTTACCACAGACTTCCCCATTCCAATATATCTCTTGGTCTCTTGACTGTACCAAGTGTAGATCCAAATAAGACAAAGTCACTGACAGTTTTAATCTTTATCTATCATGATGTTGCCTATCAGTCCAATAGTGAGAAATTTTCTTTTCTTAACACTGAGAGGTGTAATCCATATTAAGAGTTGTAGTCTCCACAACCACACATCTCAACCCCCACCACAGCCCTGTGACCTCAGGGCACCACCTTGGATCCAGCCATCACCTGGAGCTATCAGGTGAGCTGTTGAGGAACTAACCTGGCAGGAGAAAGGCTGGTTGCAACACCCCCATGATACATCTTCAAGGATATGAACATGTACGGCTAAGCACAATTAATAACAGTGCATCTAAATTCCAAAATCAATCTCCATAGTAGTCAATGTGTTTCCTACTGCCAAAGGGGCCCTTTAGAGTAGTGAGAGAAGATCTTCACCCTGAAACCCACAGCATCCCTTTTCAGCAGGAAGTAGCTAAGAGAATACGCCATCCCCTTTTCCTTATGAATCAGGGTAAAGTCTCCCTCAGTGAGGAGTGATAGGGAATGGAAAAGGACACACTGACAAAGGAGATTAATCAGAACTGACTTTGTCAAGCACTGTGGCAATTGGACAATTAAAACAGACATTCGGATGGTGGGGGAAGAAGAACAAACTGGAGGGTAGAGAGAATGGTGCAACAATGAAGGAATGAAAACCCAAAATCCCTGTAAATGTTCATTAAAACTAATAAAATTTAATAATAAAAAAAAGAGTTGTAGTCTTTGGTCTTCTGGAGCAAACATTTTGAAGTCCTCTTCATCTTTAGCAAGTGAGAATGTGTCCTCTGTATAGTGCAGGTTTTTGATGACTCTTTCTCCTTATTTTCCTTCATAGAGCCCAGTATTTTAAATTATTTTCTCAGCATACAGATTGAATAGATATGAAGAGAAGATAAAACCATCACACCTACCTTCCTTAATTTTAAATCAAATAGTGTTCCCTTTTTGTGTTCACACAAAAGCCTCTTGGTCTAGGTATAGATTTCACATGAGAAAAATTAACTCTTCTGGAATTCATACTCTTCTTAATGTTAAACATAATTTATTATGACACACACAGTCAAATGTCTTTTTATATTCAATATATCAAAATTGACATTTTCTTATATTCTCTGCTCTCAGTCAAGATCCATCTGACATCACTAAAATGTCCGTAGTGTCATGACCCCTTCCAAGCCAAGCTTAAATTTCTGGCAGTTCTCTGCTACGAACTGTTCTTGTAGAAAAGGCAAAACAAAGGGAAGGGATGCTGACATAAAAGAGCTGAACAGAAAATTTCAAAGAACACATCAAGAGGATAAAGCAAAGCATTATGACAAAATGTACAGAGAGGTGGAATACAATAATAAATAGGGAGAAATTTACTTGTCATTTCTCAAGCTGAAAGAACTTAAAACCAAACTCAAACATCAAGTTGCAATACTGAAAAATGTTATGAGATGATCTAGGAAGCAATAAATGAAGATGGATGACATAGACAAAGTCACTGTACCAAAAAGAATTAGTCAGCACTGAAATATTGGAGGAAGTATAATCAAGAGCCAATAGTAATAAAGGAAGAAGTTCAAGCTTCACTGAAAATTTTCATGGAAAATTAAAGCCCTGGGAATCCATGGAATAGTCATTTATAAGTTTCAACTAATAGATGTAGCCCTACACATGCTTACCAGTCTACGCCAGGAAGTTTGGAGGACCGGTGAATGGCCAATCAGAACAGATCCATATTTGTTTCCTTTCCTGAGATAGGTGATCCAATAGAATGTGGAAAATATGTTGTTGTTACTGTTGTTTACCGTTGAGTTGGAACCTATCCATAGCTACCCCCTGGCAGTTAATTGCACGAGATAAAATTGCCCATAATAATCATTATATTACCACTGGACTAATTGGAAGCACCATGATAAAGGGGAAGAGATTGAGGTTGTTAATGATTACAGCTTGCTTGGCTTCACAATCAACTCTCTTCGTATCAGCATTAAGGAAATCAAAAGACAAATTGCATTGGGAAAATCTGTTGTCAGGGAACTCTGCAGAGTACTGAGAATCAACGATGTCAGTCTAGAGACTAAGGTGCACCGAATCCAGGCCATGGTCTTCACTATTACTTTCTATGCATTATTAAGTTGGACAATGACTAAAGATGACATAAGAAGACTCAATGCCTTTGAGTAGTGGTACTGGAGAAGAGCCTTGAACATATCATTGACTGCCAAACCAGTCAAGATCGCCTTGGAGAGGGTGAAGACAAGTTTCTCCTTGGAGGCTAGAAATTTGAAGTTCCATCTCACTGTCCAGGAGGGATTGATCCTTGGAGAAGGACATAATGCTTGGAAGGGTAGAGGGACAGCACAGGAGAGGAAAACCTCAGATGACATGGATTTATACAGTAACTGGGGCAATGGGGGTAGATGTGTCTGAGTCAGTGAGACTGGCTTAGGATAGGGTAAGTTTCAGAGCTCTTTTACATAGGGTCACTATGAGTTGCAAGAAACTCGATGACACAGAACAACAATTATTAAAACATCAAAGACAAAAAAAGTATTTTAAAAATTTTCAAATAAAAAAGCTGTTGCTTCTTGTTATCTTCAGTCAATATTCACTCATAGATCATCCACTGGTGGTTTTCCAAAAGCTATAAATGACAGGGGAGGAGGTTGCCTATGTTTCTGAAAGTGAATCATTTGGCTTCGGGCTGGCAGTGTAGCTCCTTACCATTATGCCACCAGAGCTCTATAACAGTAAAAGTAGATTTTTAAAACAATGTTTCAGAAAATACACCAAAACATTTACAAATTGAAAACTTCTTTAGGAAGTTCTTACAAAATATTTGGAGTGTTATTGTTTTTGTCAGGTGTCATTGAGTCAAGTATGACTTGTAGCAATCCTTTGAACAGAATTGAACCTCATCTTATCTATCCTGTGCCATCCTCACCATTTCTGACATATTTGAGACTATTGTTTCTGTCACTCTGTCAATTCATCTTGGTTGCAGCTCATCTTTCTCACTTTAACTGACTCACCTTTCCAAGCATGATTTCCTTTTTGAAAGAATAGCCACTCCTAGAAACATACCCAAACTATGTGAAACAATGTTTTGTCATCTTTGCCTCCAAGAAGTACTCTGCCTGAATTTTCCCCAAGACAAATCGTTTGTTCTTTGACCATGCATGTGATATTCAATATACTTCTCCAACACCAAAACTCAAAGGCATAGTTCTCTGTCCACACTTCTCTGGAGTTTAGAGAATAAAAAATTAGCTTAGTCAATGTTCTTATTGCTAAAACAAACTTTAAAACCATGAAAGGTTTCTAAACTTCAGTATTAATTGTATATTGTTGTTTTTACACACCATCGAGTTACAACTGACCCGTAGCTGACTCATAGCAGGTTTCAAAGTCAGTCAAACACATGGGAGGATATTTGCCATCCTATTCTTGTGGAGCAGTTGGTGTATTTGACATATAAACAGTGAGGCAAGAGTTTCTAAGACATAGAAAATAAATTAAAAGAAATATTTGAAGACATAGTTACTGACAAGCATGTTAGTTATTTTTAGGTTCCGTTTAGTCAAGTACTATTCACAGTGGCCCTGTGAACAACAGATATGAACCATATCCTATCCTGTGCCAACCTTACAATTTCTGACACACTTAAGTCAATGGCTGCAGTCACTGTGTCAATCCACTTCATTGAAATTCTTTCTCTCCTTAGTATTCCCTTCATTTTTCCAAGCATGATGTCTTTGTCCAATGAATGAAGTATTCCCAAACTATGCGAGATGAAGCTTTAGCTTCCTCGCTTCCAAGAAGCAATCTGACCTCACGTTCTCCAATATATATCTGTTTATTCTTTTGGCAGTCCGTGGGATATTCAGTATTCTTCTCCAATACTGTAGTTCAAAGACATCAATTTTATTTCTGTGATCCCTATTCCTTGTCCAGCTTTCAGATGTATAACAGGAAATGATTTAAAAGACCATAGTCTGAACCAGGTGCACCTTAATTCTCAAACTAACATCTTTGTTGTTGTTATTGCATGCCATCAAGTTACCTGTGACATATTGCTACTCTATATGTACAGTAGCTCTGAACCCTGCCTTATTCTGAGCCAATCTCATTGTCTCCAACAAACCTACCTCCAGTACACAAATTACTATGTAAGTTCAAGCTGAGACTGAAGAAACTTAAAATAAGTCCACAAAACCAAAATATGATCAAGTCTATCCTACCTGAATTTGTAAATTATTGGAGGAGAATAGGATAAAAGTGGATGTAAAATAAAAATTGCATTGGAACAGATAAAGGAAATAGCTGTTTAAAAAGAATATATAATTAGACATTATATGTAAAACAGTCCAGAATAAGAGGTACATTGAAAAAAAAGAAGTAATTGTGTAATAATTAATGAATACTAAAAACAAGTGAATTTGGCCCGCATCAGGACCTCCTTTCCCGATGGTGCCAGCCTGCACCAAGTCTACCTAATGCAACTCATGTACCAGGAGCGATTCTGAAACTTGAGTGACTTACTTGGGGGGGGGGGGTCACTGCTGTTTGACTAGATAATGTGGGACCCCTTAACTTCAATCAGAAGGGAAAGAGACAGCTGGAACTCACTCTTGAAGGGAAAACCAAGGTGTCCTGGTTTTCTAATCAGGTCTCTGTGCTCCACCATGAATCTCCTCACATCCAGTCCATCAATTGCCTTTAACCCAGAACACCTTGAGTTAGCCTAGCTGCGGCAGTTGTCAGACAGAGGAGGCTGCTTTCATAGGGCTTTTCTCTACCAAACTGAAGCAGATCTTCCCTTGGGTCAGAAGACAGAGAGAAACCCAGGCAGGGTAGCTGCCCCACCCTCTTCTGGAGTGGTGACTTCAGATCAAGAACCTGCTATCGCCTCTGACATGAAAAACATTACCACAGCAATGTCACATAGGAAGCAGACTATCTCACCCCCTAAACAATCCCAAAGTAAGATGCTAACCCCCAAAAGTAACACAGTATCAATGGATTTCCTGAAGGAAGAAAATCTGATAAAACTTTCCAACACAGAATTTAAAAGAACAATGATTAAATATTTTCAATGAGTGAAAGACAAACTTGAAGAATTACAGGACACTGTAAGCAAAAACCAGGAGGAGCTTAAAAAAATAAACAACAATCCAAAACAATACAGATAAAACAAACAAAGTATTAGAGGCTCCAGAAAAATAAGAAACCACAGTCCAAAATATGAGAACCACTGTTTCAGATGCTGTCAACATGATGAACACATGAATAGGGTTGAAGAGATGAAACACAGAACTGGTGAAACAGAAGATAGAATTGTCACCACTGATCTGCTAGGGGGAAAAAAGCAGAATCAAAAAGGACGGTAAAAGAAGAAACCTAAGAATAATATAGGACACTATGAAGAGCAATATTATGTACATCATTGGAATCGAGAACAGGAAGGAGAAACTAAAGGCACTGAAAAATTTGTGGAAGAATGATTAGAAGAAAATTTTCCAGGTGTAATAAAGAATAAGAGAATATATATTCAAGAAGCTGAGAGAACACCATATAGAATAGACCTCAAAGGAATACCAAGACAGCACTACTATAGTAGTTGGCAACTTCAGTATATCATTCACAAGAAAAAGAATTTCCAGAAAGAAATTCAACAAAAACACTAAAGAATTAAATCACACAATAAACCAACTTTATCTCATAGATATTTTAGGCTAATGCACCCCAAAAAGCACCGTATGCCTTCTTCTCTAATATGCATGGAACATTCTAAAAAATAAATAAAAATTTAGATCACAGAGCAAACATCAGTAAATTTAAAAATATAGAAATAATATGAATTATCTTCTCAGACCACAATGCTGCAAAATTAGAAATTACTAACAAGAGGATAAAGAAGAAAAAAAAAACATATATTTGAAGCTGAACAACACCTTGTTGAACACGAATGGGTACTAGAAGAAATAAAAAATGAAATTAAAAAGTTTCTTGAAACAAATGACAATGAAAACACAACTTACCAATACCTCTGGAAAACAGCCAAAGAAGTTATCAGAGGTCAATTTATAGCAATAAGCAAGCACATTAAAAACAGGAAAAAATGACCGCTGACTCTCTAACCCAACAACTCCATCAAACTGAAAAAGAACAACAAGAAAATCCAACACCTCCCCAAAGAACCCTGAAATTATAAAAATAAGACAGAAATAAATTAAATAGAAAACCAAAAAACAATTGAAACCATCAACAAAACCAGGAGTTGGTTCTTTGAAAAGGTCAATAATAATCAACAAACCATTAACAAAACTAGCAAAAGAAGGACAAAACACAAATAATCTGAATAAGAGATGAAACCGGCAATGTCACAACAGAACCAACTAAAATAAAAAAATTAACAATGGAATATTATGAAAAACTATACTCAAACAAGTGCCATAAAGGTTACACATGGTTGAGAACATCAGGTTAGCTAACAGATTAAGACAGGCTGGAAGCAAGAGTGGTATCCACTTTCTAAACATGTCTGTGGAAACGCTATGAACTCAGAGAAAGAATAATAGTTATAGAACAAAGTTAACGTATTTTGTTTATGAGGTCAGTACTAGATGACAATTACAACACAATAATATATATTGCCAAGCCCTTTTCTTCCAGTTTGGATTTCCATTGGCTCAACTCTGTATGATGGCAGTCTTGTTTTGGTTGAGCTTCTGTGTAGATTATTTATTTGTTTAAGCCTCTTGTTTAGAGTCTATAAGATGTCCAGGGGGACACTTGTATTTAAGATCAAGCTTTTGTCTCCATTTTGGAAACTGGGTAAAGCAACTGGACTCTGTATGATGGGCTCTCTAGTTTTGGTTGAGGGTCATTGTGGAAAGTTGGGTTTTATTTTTTAATTATTATTAAAGCCTCTTATTTGGAGTCAACAAAATCTTCTGGAGGACCTTTATTTTAAATAAGTCGGGTCAGAGGGATCATCTTTTAATTCTTTGATACTATATTTTGAAGAAACATTCTTCTAAATCATACAGCATTCTTCTGTCAATTTGCTGTTCTGAGGTAATCTGGGTTTGCTGTGATACTCAAAATTTTACCATTGGGGTCTCAAAACCCATAAAGCTGCCCATGGTGGACAGTGTTTGGTGGAGCTTCCAGTTTTAAGACATGTTGGAAAGCAGGAGTGGCATCTACTTCCTAAACCACATGCCTCTGGAAACTCTATGAACTTAGAAAAACAGTAGTCATAGAAAGGCCTCAAGTCTTTTGTTCATGGAGTTACTATGAGTTGTCCATGACTTGATGGTAACAACAACAACATACTCAAAGAAATAGGAAAACCTAAAGGAAATGGGCAAATACTTAGAAAATCACTGCCTACCTAAACTGACACAAACTAAAATTGAACACCTGAACAGACCCATTCAAAAGAAGAAATTGAAAGGTAATAAAACAAATTCCAAGCAAAAAAAATCCTGGAATAGATGGTTTTACAAGTGAATTTTATAAAACATTTAAAGAAGAACTGTTACCAATTCTACATAAATTATTTCACAAAACAGAAAAAGATGGAATTCTCCCAGACTCATTTTATGAAGCAAAAATATCCTTGATACCAAATCCAGGTAAAGACACCACCAAAATAGAAAACTATAGGCCAGTTTCTCTCATGAACACAGATGCAGAAATCCTGAATAAAATTCTAACCAATAAAATCCAACAATACATCAAACAAATAATTCACTATGACCAAGTGGGATTCATAATAGGTATACCAGGATGGTTCAACATAAAAAAACAGTCATTGTAATTCATCACATTAATAAATAAAATAATAATCACATGATTCTATCAATTGATATAGAAAAGGCCTTTGACAAAATCCAACACCCTTTCCTGATTAAAACACTCAGCAAAATAGGAATGGAAGGGAATTTCCCCAACAGAGTAAAAGTATATATACAAATCTGAGAGCCAACGCTGTTCTCAATAGAGAGTGGTTAAAGGCATTCCCTTTGCAAACAGGAACTAAGCAAGGATGCCCACTAACACCTACCTTATTCAATGTTGCATTAGAAGTCTTAACAGTAGCAACAAGTCAAGAGAAGGAAGTAAGAGGTATACAAATTGGCAAAGAGGTGTAAAATTATCTTGATATGCAGATAATATGATAGTAAACACTAAAGACTCAGCAAGAAAACTATTGGAGATACTTGACCAATCCACAAAGTGGCAGGATACAAGGTCAATATACAAAAATCAACTGGATTGCTCTACAGAGACAAAGAGAATATAGAACTGGAGCTAAGAGAAACAATACCCTCCATAATAGCTAATCACAAAATACTTGGGAGTAAATCTAACTAGAAAGAAACTAACAAAGAATCTATTCAAAAGAAATTACAAAACATTACTACAAGAAACAAACACAACGAGAAATACACAATCTAAAGAGGATAAAATTGATGCATGGGACTTTCTAAAGAGTAAATCCCTATGCACATCAAAAACTTTATCCAACAGTGTGAAAAGAACACTTACAGACTGAGAACAAACATTTGGTAATACTATCTCAGACAAGAGTCTTATAATAAACGTTTATAGAATTCTTTTGGGCCTCCACAAGAAAAAGACTCATAACCCAATTACAAAAGGGGCAAGAGGAATGTAAAGAATTTTCACAGAGAAAGATATTAGAATGGCAAACAGACACATGAATAAATGCTACAAATCATTGGCAGTAAGAGAGATGTAAATCAAAACCACAATGAGGTACCATCTCACTCCATTAACAGTGGCAAAGTTTAACAGGGCAGCAAGTAATATATGTTGGAGAGGATATGGAGATATAGGAACTCTTAAGCATTGTTGGTGGAATTGTAAAATGGTACAACTATTCTGGAAGGCAGTTTGGTGCTTCCTTAAAAAGCTGAACATAGAAATTCCATATTACCCAGCTATTCCACTACTTATACACTGAGAATATGAAAACTGAGGCTCAAGTGGAGATTTGTACACCAATGTTTATAGCAACATTATTCATCATTACAAGAACATGGAAATAGCCCAAATGTCCAACCATAAGCAAATGGACTGAGAAATTATGGTACATTCATACAATTGAGTACTACACAGTATGCAGGAGCACTGATTTTGTAAATTATTACCTCACTTGGGAGGGACTGGACAGCATTATGCTGAATGAACTAACTCAGTCCCACAAGGATAAATATTGTATAAAAGCATTATTGTAGAATGAGTATAAGGATCCAAGAGGGTAGGGAAAGTTGGAAGCAGAGGGATGTGGATGTGCGGGAGGGTGGAGGGGAGGGGATTAATCATGAGTTTTATAGTTTAATGGGTGAGGGGTAAGGGAAATTGAAAGAAATTTTTAGAATTTGTATTCAAATTTTGTAAATAAACTAGTAGAAAAGAAAAATTTTAAAAAAGAAACAAAATGAGACCTGGAGAAGTGAAAGAATATACCTTGCTCATGGAGAAGAAGGCTAAATACTGTGAAAATGACAACCCTACCAAACACAATCTACACTTTCACTGCAATCTCAACACGAATACCAATTCCATCCTTCAACAAGATGGAAAAGGCAATCTCCAATTTCATTTGGAATGGAAAGAGGCCTCGAATAAGCAAAGCACTCCTTAAAAAGAGAAACAAGGTTGGAGACATCTCACTCCCTGGCTTCAAATCCTACTACATTGTCATGGTGCTTAAGACAGCGTGGTACTGGAACAATGACAGACACATAGATCAATAGAATAGAATTGAGAATCCAGAAATCAGCCCATCTACCTATGGTCAAGTGATTTTTTACAAGGAAATGAAATCAATTAAGAGGAAAAATGATAGCCTTTCTAACAAATAGTGTTGGCAAAATTGGAAAACCATCTGCAGAAAACTCAAGTAAGACTCACACCTTACACATACACAAAAACCATCTCTAAGTGAATCAAGGACCTTGTACTAAAACCAAGGACTAAAAAATTCATTAGAGAAAGGCTTGAAAGAACCCTAGAAGCACTAATCCACAACATGAACAGTCTTCTAAGTGTCCTGAAAAATCTACAACAAGGAGAGGATAAAAGAGATACATGAGACTTTCTAAGAATTAAACCCCTATGCACATCCAAAATCTTCTCCAACAGGATGAAAAGGGAAGTCACAGACTGAGGGAAAATATTTGGTAATGACAAGTCTTAAAAGGGACTTTTATCTAGAATTTATAGAATACTTGAGTGCCATAGCAAGACAAAAGTAAACAACACAATTGAAAAGTAGGCATGGGATATGAACAGACACTTCACCAAAGAAGACATTCAGATGATGAACAAACACATGAAGAAATGTTCAAAATTCCTAGCTATCAGAGAGATGCAAATAAAAATAACCATGAGATATCATCTCACTCCAGTAAAAATAGCAAAATTCAACAGTACAAGGAGCAACAAATGCTGGCAAAGTTACCAAGAAACTGGAACTCTTAATCACTGTTGGTGGGAGTGTAAAATGGTGCAAGTACTATGGAAGACTATATGGCACTTTATCAAACAGTTGAAATTAGAAACACCATTTGTCCTAGCAACTCCACTACTGGGAATATATCCTAAAGAAAGCAGAACTGCCATCCAAGCAGACATATGCACACCCATGTTTATAACTGCTTTGTTCACAATAGCAAAGTGTTGAAAACAACCCAAGTGCCCATCAACAAATAAATGTGTAGAGAAGTTGTGGTATATCTACACAATGGAACCTTATGCAGCACTGAAAAACAAAGAACTCATAAGATATTATACGAAATTGGTGACCATGAAGGTCATTATGCTGAGTGAAATATCTCAGTCACAAAAAGACATATACTGTATAATAAATAAATATGCCACTGTTATAAAGCAGGAGGTTAGGGGAAAACTAAGAGAAAATGGGATAAACAATGTACATGGCATTGAAACAGACGAGGGAGAGAACTGCTTTAAAAGGAATATATGATTAGGTATTATTGGCATGACAAGGGTCCAGAATAAGAGGTGCATATTAAAGTGGACTGGGTGGGGGGGGGGACTGTATAACAATGAAAGATTTTATTTTCAAATGAAAAGGTGAACTTGGAGGTAGGGGGAACAGGGAGGAAAATATACAACAATGAATGAATGGAAATCCAAGTTCTCTATAAACTTTAATATTTCAGTAAAATAAAATTTATTTCTAATGGCCTTTAGCTTATTAAAGTTGTAATATACAAATAAAAATGAACTGTGGGAGGGAGAAGAGAAGGAAAGGGCTAACATGTGCATCAATGAAATAATGAAAATTTAACTTTTTTCAAATTTTTATTAAAATAATATATTTTCTTTAAAAAATATGTTTAAAGCTTTGAACACCAATAATTGAAGATCCAATGAGTTGTGGGATGACATTAGGGATATCATCCTTAAAAAGAAAATGAAGGACAGAAGAGATAGAGAAAAAAACCGAAGTAAATGTCAGAAGAAATTCTAAAAATTGCACTAGAGTGAAGAGAAACATTAAAAAAAGGAGGAGTTGTTGAAGTTAATGAGCTGAATAGAAGATTTCAAAAGGCTGTTGGAGAACATAAAGAAAACTATTATAATGGATTATGCAGAGACCTAAATTGGAGAATAGAAAGGGAAGATATTCATTAAGCGTTTCTCAAACTGAAAGAAATGAAAAACAAATTCAAGCCTCAAGTTACAATATTGAGAATTCTGTGGGAAAAATGGCTAAAGGTGACAGAAAAAGAATCTATGCCTTTGAGTCATGGTGCTAGAGAAGACTACTGAACGTACCATGGATTGCCAAGAGAACAAATAGTTATGCCCCAGAAAAGGTGAAACCAGATTGCTCCTTGGAGGCAAGAATTATAAAGTTCTGTTTCACATACTTTGTGCATGTTGCCAAGAAGAATCAATCCTTGGACAAGGACATCATTCTCAGAAGGGTGGATGGTGAGCACTGGAAAGGAAGTCCCTGTGAGATGAAGTCACACAGTGACTGTGGCAATGGAGGCAGATGTGTCAGAGACAGTGAGATTGGCTCAAAATCAGCCAGAGTTCAGAGCTATTGTTAATAGGATTGCTATGAGTCATAGTTGACTCCATGGCACATAATAACAACATGGTCAAAATTATGAATGATCAAGGAAGCATTAGAAAATATAAAATACATTATTCTTAAAATTTAAATAATTAAAATAAAGGAAACTTACTATGCAGCTACATATTTTTCTTCCTATTAGAGTTAAATGTCCCTGTTAATACAAATAGTTTGTCCTCAACTGAGGCATGGGGGGGGGTGAATAAAAGAAGATGGAGGGAATACACAGAGAATACACAAAGAATTGACTGATAGTAAAATATTTTAGAAAATATTGTATGGTCAAAGCCGAAATTAGGGAAGGAAGAAATTCAAGTTTCAATGGAGGCTTTGGTAAAAAATAAGGCCACAGGAATCAGTTATAATTAACATGTTATAAATGACAGATGCAGCCGTGGATATGCTTACGTGTGTATGCCAGGACACTTGGAAGATTTCCTGGAATCCACAGGAAATTACATGGTTGGCTGACTGAAAAAGATCCACATTTGTTTCCATTCCCAAGAAAGGTGATCCAACATAATGCGCATTATTGAAGGTTATCATATGCAAGCAAAGTACATTGACAAGCATAGGAAGCTAAATAATGTATAGATTTCTATCTTTGGTTTACTGTTAGTTGTATTTCAACTAATAGATGCTGCCTTATATATGCTCACCAAGTTGTGTCAAGAAATCTGGAGGAAAACCACTTGGCCGACTGACTGGAAGAGATGTATATTTGTTCCCAATCCAAAGAAAGGTGATCAAACAAAGTGTGGAAATCATTGAACAATGTCATTGGTATCACATGCAAGCAAGATTCTGCTTAAGATTATCCAAAACAACTGGAACAGCACATCAGTAGAGAACTGTCAGAATTGCGGGCTGGGTTTAAAAGGGGTTGTGGTACTAGATACTGTAGCTAATGTTAGGTGGATCTTGGCTGAAAGCAGGGAGTACCAGAGGAATATCTATCTGTGTTTCATTGATTATGCAAAGGCATTTTTTACTATGTGAATCACAACAAACTGGCTGACTCTGAGAAGAATGGGAATTTCAGAACACTTGATTGTGCTAATGCAAAACCTATACTTGGAGAAGGAGGCAGTCATCAGAATAGAGCAAGGAAAACCTGCATCATTCAAAATTGGGAAGGGTGTATGCCAGGGATGTGTCCTATTACTGTACCTTTTCAATCAAAAGAAGAAATAAAATATAATGTTAAATTTCCACAAAATTTAACAAAATGAAAAGATACTTGATATGTGCAGTTAAAAGATTTGAAGGAAGATTAGCATATAGAGTATATATAATAAAAAAATTACAAAAATACAAAGAAAAAAAATTCCAGAAGTTAAATATTGACAAAAATGGCAAACAAATATAAAAGCATTAAACTCATTGTTAAAAGGCAATTAATTTTCTATTAGATTATACTTAGTGATTTTTGTGGTTGTGATTTGTTTACAAAAATTCTGATTTTGAGTCTTTAGGGATTCTTAAAGAATTCTCTTGTACTCTTTGATAGTGTTTTAAAATCCAAACTTTTTATGAGCACTGATTCTTATCTGTAGGAATCTTTTCTAGACTGTAGGGATTTTCCTCACTCATCACACAACCATTGATATCCTACTGAATCTAAGTGTACTTTAAATGTATTATTAGATTAAGAATATTTGCTTACCAACATAATGCAGATTTAGACTATAGACTTTAAGAGTGATGGTATGATAAAAGTTAAAGTGTAGTGAGCACATGAAAAATGAGAAAAGAATCATGTGTTACACCATGTGAAAAAAAAGTAGAGAAGAAAAAGATGGGTAAAAAGAAATGTTGTTATGTATTGTCCAATCAGAGCTGATTCATAGCTGACTCTGGTGGATTTGCAGAGGTAGTAAATCATTCGAGAGGAAATTATTTGTTCAAACCACATATCTTTGCACTGGAAGCACATTTCTTTACCAATAAGCAATCAGAACTACCTAGGATTACTATGAATAAGAATCCAGGACAGTCATTTATGCATTTAAATGCATAAATGTTGTTTTTAAAAGAGTTTAACAACCGACTCTCAAATCCATAACCCAGTGTCATTGAGACATAATCAATTCATGGGTGAGCTACCAGTGGATTTTCAGGGACTGTAAATTTTATAGGAGGCAATTGTCCATTTTTCTCCCACAGAGCAGCTAGTGGATTCAAATCAGCAGCACAGCTCTCTAGGCACTAATCAACAAATTTTTGTTGTTGGTTTCTATTAAGTCAAGCACAACTCATAGTGACCCTATGAACAAAAGTCCTGAAGCCTTTCTATAACTATCTTCATTTATCACAGTTCATAGAGTTTCCAGAGGCATGTTGTTTAGGAAGTGGATGCCATTCCTGCTTCCAAAAGAGTTCCCTAATATACACATAAAAATGCAAATACCAAGGATAAGAAAAATGATCTTGAAAGGGAAAAAATGTGTAGGGTTCATATCTTAATTTAAAAATGTATTGCCTAGTTAAAATAATTTAAAAGTAGGATAATGGCTTAAGGATAGATATATAGATCAATGGAATGAAATTTAAAGTTCATAAATGAACCTGACATTACTGATAAATGAAATGAAGCCAAATAAATAAAATTAGAGGACATGAGTATGTTTAAATTAAATATTATTGTTATTAGGTGCCCTTGAGTTGAGTACAACTACTAGCAGTCCTATGAACAACAGATCTGCACCCTTTTGTATCTTGTGCCATTTTCATCATCTCTTACATGCTTGTTAATCCATTTCACTGAACATATTCCTCTCTTTTGCCAACTCTCCACCTTCCCAAACATGATATGATTTTCCAAGGAATAGTCTTTTTTAACAATATGCCCAAAGTCTGTGAGATGAATCTTTGCCACTGTTACCTCTAAGAAGCCCCCTCGGTGCACTTTCTCCAAGACATTTCTGCATGTTCTTTTGGCAGCCCACAGGCATTCAGTGCTCATCACAGCTCAAAGACATCAATATTTCTTCTGCTATCATTATTCATTTTTTAGCTCTCAGATGTATAACAGATGATCGAAAATATGACCTGAGAAAGGAGCACCTTAGCCTTAGTCTTCAAACGAAAATCATGGCTCTTCAGTTCCTTAACGCTTGCAATCTGACATTAACCAAACATGCAACCAACATGTTATTAAAAATTTTGGGTGACTAGAATGCAAAAGTTGGAAACACTGAGAAAGGAATGGTTTTCAGGAAGTATGGTCTTGGTGACAGAAATGAGGCTGAACAGTAAATTCGATTGGATTTTGTACCTCAATGATTTATTCATGGCAAAGACCTTTTTTTAAAAAAAAATCACAAAATGTAGCTTCACACATGGACCTCGGACTGCACAGGAATCAGATTGACTATATCTGTAGAAAGAATTGTTGGAGACCCTCAAAATCAGCAGTGAAAATGAGATCAGGTGTTAACTGCAACAGACCAATTACTCACACTCACATGCAAATTCAAATTGAGGCTGAAGAAACTTAAAACAAATAAGACTTTGAGCCAGGGACTTTTCTAGTGATAAGAAGCTGTGCTGCAATCCTAAAACCATGTGGTTTGAATCCACCAGCTGCCCCATGGGTGGAGAATGGATACTCTCCTCCCAAGGGAATAACTGCCTCTAAAAACTGAATGGAAGGTCAGCTATGTGTTGGTGCTAACTTGATAGCACACAACAACAAATCTCTAGAATAGATTTGAGGCATTGAAAACTAATGGTTGGAGACCAGAAAGGTATTGTGATGATATTAAAGATATTATCCATGAAGAATGCACAAGGTCATTTCAAAGACAGAGGAGGAAGAAAAGACCAAAATGGATCTCAGAAGAAACTCTGAAAATTGCACTAGAGCTTTGAAAAGACAAAACAAAAGGGAGAAATGCTGAAGTAAAGGAGCTGAACAGAAGATGTCAAAGGAAAGTTTAAGAAGACGAAACATAATATTGTAATGGAAAATACAAAAATCTAAAGTTGGAGAACATAAAGGGAAGAAAATACTTAACAGCGATAAGTTTTAACTGAAAAAAATTTAAGCGTTGAGTTGCAATGCTGAGCGATGTTATGGGCAAACTCTTGAATGATCCAAGAAACATCAAAAGAAATTTTAAAAGAATAAATAAAAATTTTAAAAAAGATTTCAAAAACCTGGAGTTACTGTGCTATAAAGAACTGATTAACACTGAAACATTTCATTAAAGATGAAAAAGAGCCAATGGTAATGAAAGAAGTTGTACTGAAGGCACTGGAAAAACTGAAGACCCAGGAATTCATGGGATGCCAATTGACATATTTCAACTAAAACATTCAGCCCTAGACATGTTCACCAGTCTCTGCATGGAAATTTGGAAATCAGCTGTTTAATCAACTGATTGGGAAAAATTCATATTTATTATAACTTCAAAAACAGGTGACCCAACAGAATGTGGAAATTATCAAACAATATCAGTAATATCACATGCAAGGCAAATACTGTTGAAGATCACCCAAAAGTATCTGGAACAATACATTGAAAGAGGACTGCCAGAAGTTCAAGCGGGGTTTAGAGGAGGTCATGACACCAGGCATATCACTACTGATGTCAGATGAATTCTGCCTTGAAAGCAGAGAATACTATGGGGGGGAAAGCACTTGCTCTGGAAGGTCAGGGACTGCAGTCTTCAGTATGGATTGAGACTCAATATCAAGAAAAGAAAGATTCTCACCACTGCGCCAACTGGCAGCATCATAATCTATGGTGAAGAGATTGATATTTTTCACAATTTTGGTTTGCTTGGATCCACAGTCAACAGTCTTGGTATTAGCAGCCAGGAAATTAAAAGACGTATTGTGATGGGAAAGTCTGCAGTTAGAGACCTCGCTAAAGTGCTAAAGTGCAAAGATGTCAGTCTGTCTGGAGACTAAGGTGTGCCTGATACATGCTATGGTCTTTGCAATTACTAGCTATGCATCGGAGAGCTGGACAATGACTAGGGATGATAGAAGGAGAATTGATGCCTTTGAGCTGTGGTGTTGGAGAAGAGTATTGAATATACCACGGACTGCTAGGAAGACAAACAGGTTTGTCCTGGAGAGGGTGAAGCCGGGCTGCTCCTTGGAGACAAGGATTCTGAAGCTTTGTCAGACATACTTTGTACATGTTACAAGGAGGGACCAGTCATTGGAGAGGGATGTCATGCTTGGGATGGTGGAGCGACAGCGCAGGAGAAGAAGATCCTTGATGAGATGAATTGATTCAGTGATTGGGGTAATGGAGGTAGGTGTATCAGAGTTAGTAAAATTGGCACAGGATAGGTCAGAGTTTAGGGCTGTTGTACATAGGGTCACTATGAGTTGCAGGCAACTTGATGGCACATAACAACAACATTTTTATTTTACTAACTATATAAAGACATTTGACTGTGTGGAACCTAACAAACTATCGGTAATATTGAGAAGAATAGGAATCCCAGAACCCTTAAAGTGCTCTTGTGAAAAAGAAATAATAGTGAGTTAATTGGACTTGAATTTGAGTAGGCCAAAATTGAAACTTGCATTCATATTATCTCAAACAAATTAACTTAAAACATGCTATGGATCATTTGTATTAGGTTTATGGTTATAATTTTATGGAATATCACAGTTAATTTTCCTAATAGTAAATTTAGGAAGCTCTGTTGACCAAGTCTTTAGCAAATTGTGCTGCTAACACAGAGACTATGCACTGCATTGGTTCAAATCCCTCAACATCTCTTTAGTGCTTCTCTTTCACCTTCTAGTTTGTTGCATTGTTGTTGTTGTTGTGTACCACAGAGTCAGAAATGAACCGTAGCTGACCCTCCAGTAGTTTTTCAGAGGCCGTAATGGCATGGAAGTAGATTGCCAATCCTTCTCCAGCAAAGCAGTTGGTGGCCTTGAACCCCGTGCCTTTGGGATTGCAGCACAGCTTCTTGCTACTAGGCTGAAGTTTCCTAGTTTGTTACATAGTAAAAAATTCTTCAAATGGTCATTCAGAGTACAACAACTAATTTTTATTTCACCTGGAGTAACAGAATATGAAATGGAGTCATTTCTATTTAGAAAGAAGAAATGGTTGTTGTTGTTATGTTATGGAGTCATTGCCAAGACGTAGTGGTCTTATGTACAATAGAATAAAATGCTCCTCATTTCCACACCATTCTAACTTTGTCTACTGAATTTAAACCTGTTGTTGAAGACCTGTGGCAACTCATCTTGTTTATGGTCTTCTGGTTCCCTTCACTTTTTTCATCATGCTATTTCAAGCACGATACCTTTCCCTAGTTAGTAACTAGACTCTTCTGATAATATGTGCAAAGAATGTGAAAAGAACTTTCACCACTTTTGCTTTTTCTAAACATAAAAAATACTGTGTGAATGGTACTGGCCAAGGCAGGGTTTTGATCTATTAAACAGTCAATATGAATCAGAGTCAACAAATAACACCTAATAACAATAACCTTGGGTTAGGTAATTGTTTTGTAGATTCGACATCAACAGTACTGAGGATAAAGAAAAAAGTGATAAAAACTCCAAAT
>NW_006399762.1:32040784-32042134 GCF_000299155.1 Elephantulus edwardii
TAGAGCAGGGTTTAGGGCTGTTGTACATAGGGTACTATGAGTCGCAAATGACTCGACGGCACATAACAACAACAATATTATTCTTGTGATAATAGGATTATAATTTCATAATAAAATAACGCAATCATTGTTTATCCAAAATTTATCATATTATGATGGATTATGTTGATTTTTATGCTCCAAGATGAAGATAAATTATCATAAGAATTAACAAATCTTTCTTGGAAGAACAAGTAGGATGACACTTAGCTGTATCTTTAATGTTACTCTAATGTACTTTGAAAAATTGTCAGGCGGGACTGACCAGTTACTAGAGAAGAATTACAAGCTTGTTAAAGTGAAAGGTCAATAAAAAAGAGGAAAATTCTCAATGAAATTGATTGACTGAGAGTTTGCAACAATGGCCTCCACCAGCACCTGTCGTGAGAATGACACAGGACTGAGTAGTGTTTTGTTTTGTCATACATGTATTGGTTAAGAGTTGGAAGCAACCCTAGGGTACCTAATGATAGCAGTCACCTTGCAAACTCATAAAAAGATTTATAGAGTTCTTGTTACTGTGCAGTTGGAGCTGATCAATAGTTGAGTCTCCAGTGGGTTTTTAGAAGCAGTAAACTGCAAGACAAGAAATTGCCCATTTGGTGGATTTCAGCTATGCTGTTGGGTTGGCAGTGTAACTCCTTACTACTGAACCAACAGAGCTCCCTTTTTTATAGTCATTAGGTTTACAGTTGTTGTTATTATTGTTATGTGCTGTCGAGTAGCTTGCGACTCATAGCAACGCTGTGTAAAACAGCACTAAACTCTGCTCTGTCCTGGGCCAGTCTCACTGTCTCCGACACACCCATCCCAATTACCCCAGTCACTGAATCAGTCCACCATATAGAGGGCTTTCCTGTCCTGCGCCTGCCCTCCACCCTCCCAAGCATGATGTCCTTCTCCAAGGACCAGTCTCTCCTTACAACATGACCAAAGTATGTCAGACGCAGCCTCAAAATCCTTGCCTCCAAGGACCAGCCTGCTTTAACCCTGTCCAGAGTGAATCTGTATGTTTTCTTAGCAGTCAATACTCTTCTCCAACACCAAAGCTCAAAGGCATCAATTCTTCTTCTATCCTCCCTAGTCATTATCCAACTCTCTGATGCATAACAAGTGATTGCAAACACCATGGCCTGTATCAGACACACCTTAGACTCCAGAGAGATACCGTTGCTCTTGAGTACTTTAGAGAGGTCCCTAACAACAGACTTTCCCAGCGCAATATGTCTTTTAATTTCCTGGCTGCTGGTGCCAAGAGTGTTGATTGTGGAGCCAAGCAAATTAAAGCCATGAACAATCTCAATCTCTTCA
>NW_006399762.1:32046152-32047579 GCF_000299155.1 Elephantulus edwardii
AAAAGAACCACATGATCCTATCAATTGATGCAGAAAAGGCCTTTGACAAAATCCAACACCCTTTCCTGATGAAAACACTCAACAAAATAGGATTAGAGGGGAATTTCTTCAACATAGTGAAAAGTATTTATGAAAACCCAAGAGCCAACATCGTTCTCAATGGAGAGAGGTTAAAGGCATTCCCTTTAAGAACAGGAACGAGGCAAGGATGCACACTTTCACCCCTCTTATTCAATATTGTATTGGAAGTCTTAGCGAGAGCAATCAGACAAGAGAAGGAAATAAGAGATATCCAAATTGGCAAAGAGGAGGTAAAATTATCTCTCTCTGCAGATGATATTACAGTATACCTAGAAAACCCTAAAGACTCAGCAAGAAAACTATTGGACATAGTTGACCAGTTCAGCATACAAAAATCAGTTGGATTTCTCTACAGTGACAAAAAGAATACGTATCTGGAGCTAAGAAAAACAATACCCTTCACAATAGCTAATCACAAGATAAAATATTTGGGAGTAAATATAACTAGAAGCACAAAGGATCTATTCAAAGAAAATTACAAAACATTACTACAAGAAACAAAATGAGACCTGGAGAAGTGGAAGAATATCCCTTGCTCATGGATAGGAAGACTCAATATTGTGAAAATGGCAATACTACTAAAGGCAATTTGCACGTTCAATGCAATCCAAATAAAAATACCAATTCCATTCTTCAAGGAGATGTAAAAGGTAGTCTCTGGTTTCATTTGGAATAGCAAGAAGCCCCAAATAAGCAAAGCACTCCTCAAAAATAGAAAAAAGATAGGAGGCATCTCACTCCCTGATTTCAAATCCTAGTACACTGCCGTGGTGGTTAAGACAGCATGGTACTGGTACAATGACAGATGCATAGATCAATTGAATAGAATTGAGAGCCCAAAAATCAGCCCATGTACATATGGTCAACTGATTTTTGACAAAGAAATGAAATCAGTTAAGTGGGGAAATGACAGCCTTTTTAACAAATGGTGCTGGCAAAATTCGAAAAATATCTGCAGAAGACTCAAGCAAGATCCACCCCTCACTCCATATAAAAAAACCAACTCAAGGTGGATCATGGATCTAGGACTAAAACCAAGGACTATAAACTTCATTAAGGAAAAGCTTGGAAGAATTCTAGTAATCCTAATCCAGAACATAAACAGTCTCCCAAGTCTCCTGAAAAATCTACAACCAGGAGAAGATACAATAGATGATGGGACCTTCTAAGAATCAAATCCCTATGCACATCCAAAAACTTCTCCAACAGGGTAAAAAGGGAAGCCACAGACTGGCAAAAAGTGTTTGGTAATGACATGTCCGATAAGGGACTTATATCTAGAATTTATAAAATACTTGAGCACCACAACAAGATAAAGGTAAATAATCCAGTTGAAAAATGGGCAC
>NW_006399762.1:32047679-32056638 GCF_000299155.1 Elephantulus edwardii
TTATTGATTAAATTAGAAATATGTATGTATAAGACATTTTTAAAAATTTATTATTATTATTATTATTTGTGTGTGTGTGTATCATCAAATCAGATTTGACTGGTACAGGAGGTGATTGTTCCTCCTTCTCCAGCAAAGCACCTGGTGGATTTGAACTGCTCACCTCTGGGATTGCAGTGCACCTTCTTGCCACTAGGCCACTAGACCTCACCAGTGCAATATATTTTTAAAAAATATTTTAAACAAACATAATTTAGAATTACTTTAGACTTAATTTCTATGGAATTTAGATTCTTAAGTGAGCCTCATTATCCTAGTCAATTTCTTTGTAAAATATGAGACTATTTTGATATTGTCCTATTTTCAAATGCACATCAAAAGGTATCTCATTAAAGTTAGAAATATACAAAATTCTTAATTTTGGACATGAATTGTTCTATTTGTAAATCTGAAATGAGTTCCTAAGATGGTTATTTTTTTAAAAAACTTTTGTTTTTTTCTATCCCAAGTATATTTGATTGTCTTGAAAATAAAAACTTCTGTTTTTAAATTTTCACTAAATGAAGGTTTCAAAAGCAAATCCTAAAAACAGACAAGCTTCAGAATCAAACAAACAGTCATACTCAGGGTCAAATTCAACTGTTGTAAACTGTAAGTGTCATCAAGTCAAGGAAAACTCATAGTGATTCTAAGAACAACAGATCTGAACCCTGTAGTATTTTGTGCCATCCTCCTTACACATTTGAGTCAATTCTATAGCATATAATGAATTATGTAGGAGAGACCCTCCATGAGATGGATTGACAGAATGGGCTTACGTATATTTGAAATGATGAGAATAGTATAGGATAAGACAGGGTTCAGAGCTGCTGTTCATAGGGTCTCTAACAGTAGTATTTGACTTAACAGTAGCTAACAACAACAAGAAATCGCTAGAGCTCCCTAACACAAACTTTGTAAACTACAACTTTTTAAATTATTATTTTAGTGAAAGTTTACAGAAAAAAAATGGGTTGTCATTAATTCATTGATACACAGTTCCTATCCCTCCTTCAATTCGCTCTATAAAACATATCTTGTTCCAGATTGTCACCGTACCAAAAAGAATTGGATGACACAGAAGAATTTCTAGAAACAACATATGATCGATCAAGAGGCAATAGTGATGCAGGAAGAAGTACAGGTTACTTTGAAGTCCTTGGCAAAAAATAAGATTCCAAGATTGATGGAATATCAATTGACATATTTCAACAAACAGATAATGCTCTGGACTTGCTGACCAGATGCGCTAAGAAATACGGAGGATAACTATTTGGCCAACTTATCAGAAAAGATTAATATTTATTCCCATTCTAAAAAAAAGGTGAACTGACAGAGTGTGGAAATTATCAAACAATATCACTAATATCACATGCTAGCAAAATCTTGCTGAAGATTATAAAAATATGACTGGAACAGTACATTGACTGAGAACTACCAGAAATATATGCTCTGTTTAGAAAAGGTTGTGGCACTAGAGATATTATCACGAATGTCAGATGGAGATGGGCAAAAAACAAAGAGGACCAGAAGAATGTCGATCTGTGTTTTATTGACTATGAAAATGTTTTTGACTGTGTGTATAACAACAAATTGTGGCTAACCTTGAGAAATATGAGAATCCCAGAATACTTGATTGTGCTCATGCAAAGCCTAGATTTAGACCATAAAGCACTCCTCAGAACAGAGTTGGGAAACACTGTATGGTTCAAAATTAGAAAAAGAGTGCATCAGGGGTGAATTCTGTCTCCATATCTTTTTAATCTATGGGCAGAACAGATAATCGGGAGGCAGGGTTTCATGAGGAGGAATGTGATATCAGTATTGGAGGAAGACTACATTATGCAGATGGCACAACCTTGCTTGCTGAAACAGGGGAGGATCTGAAGTGCTTGCTACAGAAGATCAAGGACTGTAGTCTTTAATGTGAATTAAAGCTCAACATCAAGGAAAAAAGACTCTCACCACTGGACCAGTTGGCAACGTAATAATGAATAGAGAAGAGATTGAGATTGTAACAATTACAGCTTGCTTGGCTCCACAATCAACAGTCTTGGCACCAGTAGTCAGGAAATCAGAAGATTAATTGAATTTGGAATCTTCTGTCAGGGAGGTGTACCTGATTCAGGCCATGGTTTTCACAATTATGTGCTATGCATCAGAGAGCTAGACAGTGACCAAGGATAACAGAAAAATTGATGTGTTTGAGTTGTGGTGCTAGGGAAGAGTCTGGAACATACCATGGACCACCAAGAAAACAAATGGGTCCGTTTTACAGAGGGTGAAATCAAGTTTCTCCTTGAAGGCTAGGATTTTGAAGCTCTGTCTCACATACTTTTGGCACGTGTCCAGGAGCCACCACTCCTTGGAGAAGGACATAATGCTTGGAAGGGTGGAGGGACAGCACAGGAGAGGAAGATGAGATTGATTGACACAGTAAATGGGGTTAAATAGAACAATATCTGACAGACAAGCATCTTATTGAAAGAAGCAGATGAAAGATATTACTCTTTAAAGAAATAATATATTCAGGGTCCCCCTACCCCCGCCAGTGTATGTGTCATGCCCCTTCCCTTTCTCTGCTATATCAGCAACCCTTGCACTCCCACCTACCCTGTCAAGAATCTTTCTTCTCCCAGGCAACCCTCGATATGATGTCTAAAGCCTCAAATCACTTCTGTGATGCCTTGTGCCTAGGAGTAGCATTTCATTTAGGTTTAGAGGATCAAGAAAGGCTTCTAAGGGAAAGAGTCTCTAATATCTGAAGGGTGAATAAAAGTTACATGGATAAAAGTTGAAAAGGCAAGAATGTTTCCAACAAAGAGAGGACTTAAGCAAAGACTTGGAATCATAATTATGAAAATATATAATGAAATAGCTCCCTGTTCAGGAACGATGCTAACAAACAGAAGCAGAAGGAAGAATCACTCAACACCTATTTTTTCTATCCTAGCTACAGTGAAGAAACTATAATCAAAATATAAAGAAAAGAAAAATACCATTAAGAATGAAATGATGTTTCATAGAAAATAAGTAAGAGATTATAAAACATTTTAAATGAATTCGAGTTTGCAGTCACAGACAAATTTATCTCTGGGTTCTGAAATGACTTACAGACAAAATCGTTGAATGATTGACAATATTCAGCAGAAGTCATAAGCAAGGGGTGTTCTTGCAGGAGACCAGATTTGAAAGAATATTGCCCCATTCCTCTCAAAAGGTTAAAAAATAAGATAGATTCAGGAAAGCATTTGATCAGCAATGTTGATCTTTAATAGAATTCTCGAATGGATTACTCTAACAAGGACTTGAGAGCACTTAGAAAATAATGAGGCTCTCCCTAGGATCCTGTCTACATACACTAAAATCAGTCTGCCAAATTAGATGTATTTAATTTTCTTTAGAATGTGTAGCTTGGGAGAGTTTAGGAGGTTAGAAGACTGCAATATTTGTACCTGGTTATGGATTTTTCTAGGATCACTCAGGATGATCTTACGGACAAGTGTAGAAATAAGAGGATGAGTAATTGCAATTTATTAATTTGATGTGAGCATCAAATTTCATGGCATGTCTCATGACTTTGACCTTCACTTTGTCTTTATCACACTTTAAAATCTGATTCTAGATGAAAAAATATCAGAACGGAAAGGGACAAGCTGTTAAATTGACAGAAACATAATTTTAAAATGTTTAAATAAATAGAATGCTGCACAAAAACCAGTATATGGAAATTTGGCAGCAGAAATTAAAAGAAGGCTTTGGGTTTTGTAGTCACTTAGTATGTTTCTAGGGAGTTTTAACTTTTTAAAAGTTAATTTGAAAAGAATACAAAGGGGGAAAACCCAACAATAAAAAACAAAAAATCTTAACATCCTTGAATAGTTTTATAAACCACAGGATAAAGAAATTATATCTTCTCTTAAAATGTGAATTTACCAAGAAGACAAAGATTCTCACCATTGGACCAATTGGCAGCACCATGATAGATGGAGAAGAGATTGAAGTTGTTAACAATTACAGCTTGGTTGGCTTTACAATCAACACTCTTGGCACCAGCAGTCAGGAAATCAAAAGAGTATTTGCACTGGGAAAATCCACTGAGGGACTTCTATAGAGTACTGAAAAGTAACAATGTCAATATAGAGACTAAGATGTGCCTGATCCAGGTCATGGTCTTCACAATTACTTGTTAGGCATCAGAGAGTTGGACAATGACTAAGGATGACAGAAGATTCAATGCTTTCATGTTATGGTGTTGGAGAAGAGTCTTGAACATACCACGGATTGCCAAGAAAACAATAGGTCTGTGTTGGAGAGGAGGAAACCAAGTTTCTCTTTGGGGGCTAGGATTTGAAGCTCTGTCTCATATATGTTGGGCACGTAACCAGGAGTCCTCAGAGAAGAACATCATACTTGGAAGGATGGAGGAAGAGCACAGACTAGCAAGACCCTAGATAAGATGGACAAATAGGAGTGTCATCCACTTCCGAAATGGCTTGCCTCTGGAAACTCTATGAACAATGCTCAGGCCTTTCGTTCATAGGGTTGCTATGAGTCCTCTACAACTTGACGGCACCAAATAACAATTCAGTAAGTAGGGCATTTGAGTAAGTGTGTTGAAGTTAGTGACACTGGCTCAGGACAGGGCCGGCTTCAAAGCTACTGTATATATATGGTCACTATGAATCACAGGCTACTTGAAGGCACATAAAAACAAGACAATTGAATTAATACAGGGTCATTTCCAGAATTAAGAAAATAACAACAAAACTAATTTATCATATTTAAACCTGGATACTAGTTAGAATCATCCTGAGAATCATATAGGTTTAGGTAGATAGAATTATAGTCATCTTTATATCTATTTATGTGCCCTGTTAAGCCAGGAATGAGGTATGAGTAAGCAGAATCCTATGGTCAACAAAAGCCATCTGGAAAATTCCATCTTTCTTTGCTTTCTTTCCATCTTTCCTGAAAAATGGTTAAATTATTTCAAGCTAAGTTTATCAGTACAAACATTCCTCTAGTCTTAGGGCTTGGTTTAGGAATGATCAATTGAAAAACCTCAGGGTTTTCTTTTCCTCAGCGACTGATGAGAAACAACCTGCCTCTCCTGCTGAATGAGACATCAGGCAGCACTAATTGTTGTTGGCACGCATCCAGCAAACAATGAGAAAAGTCATTCTGGGTGGGAAATTAACACAGGGGGTGGGGGCAGGGCAGAGATGAGCAAACCATGGGAAAATGGACTTATAACCCCAAATTGTCCAGAAGAGTTTTCAGTTAGTCTTTAAGTCAGTTTGACTTGTGTTTCCTGTTACCTTAAATTGAAAAGGGTATAACAGATCCAAGTGTAAAATAGTAATAAAATTATTGTCAAAATAGGAGAAAATCGTGCTATAGACATGACAGAGTATCTGGGAAGGAAAAACAACCAAAGAGTCATATAAATTATTTCTATAGAAGATGGCATGAATCGTTGCCATTTGAGAAGACACAGCTAGAATTAGAGCTACAGAATTGTGATTTAAAAAGACAAAGGGACATAGTCTTTTAAAGAATATTTCCAAATTTTAGAGACATGACATTATATAAAGGGTTATTTGCCAAGTACTAGAAATGCTAAAGCAAAGATTAATGAACCATCTGTAAGTTGTATTCACATCTAGAATTTGATGGCATTTTGTCATTCTTATTATTTGTATGTGGACCCAGTTGATTTGATTAAGGAAATTTGATTCCTACCATGGCTTCCCTCAATGACCTTGAGTAAATTATACTTTTCTCTAGATCTATATCTTCATCTGGAGAGTGAATGTGTTAGCCTAAATGTTTACTATGTAATATAATATATAATGTATAATATCAAGGATCTTGACCTACTATTTCTAAATAAAATAGTAAAATCAGAAAATGGAAAATCAGAATATCAGTTTCCCTTTAATTATATCCACTTTCAAAAGTAAGCATGCTTGATTGTCTTGGGAAATACCATCCAGATCTAATTACAAAAGATATTATGTGAATATTTCAAAGGTAGAACACAGCTCTTGACTGAATTCAATCAATTTACAAAAATTCAATCAATTAATAAGAATTTAGTAAGCATTTATACTCCCAGGCTTAACTAGGGACTGCTAGAGAAAAGTGTTCGTGTCTAGCTTCATCTTGAACATAATACAACAGATATTTTCATTATAGTACATTCTTTGTTATAGAAAAATCACATAAAACCGTTCTTTTGCTCTGTATGACATTTTCAAGATTCTCAAAATGAGAGGAGGGGGAGAAAGAGAAAAAAATAAAAATATAATTTTTTCTCTGAATTCCAGAAAGACTCCTAAAATCAAGACTATAATTATGTTTTATATATTCCCTTACACACAATAAACTAGTGATACTCTACTGAACTAAAATAGTACATTGACAGAAAACTACCAGAAACACAAGCTGGGTTTAGAAGAAAGAGGTCGTGGCACTAGACACATTATCGCCAATGTCAGATGGATTTTAGCACAAAGGAAAGAGGACCAGAAGAATGTCTATCTGTGTTTCAATGACTATGTAAAGGTATTTGAATGTTAGCATTTGTTTGTTAGCCACAAATTGTAGCTAACCTTGAGGAGAATGGGAATCTCAGAATACTTGACTGTGCTCATGAGAAATCCATACTCAGATCAGGAAGCACTCCTCAGAACAGAGCAAGGAACCATAATACAGTTCAAAATCAGGAAAGGAGTGTGTCAGGGATGTGTTCTGTCTCCATGCTTTTTCAATTTATATTCAGAGTAGATCACTCAGTAGGCTGGGCTTTATGAGGAGGAATGTGGCATTAGGATTGGAGGAAAACTCATAAACAGACTACGTTATGTAGGTGACACCACCTTGCTTGCTGAAACTGAAGAGGTCTTAATGGCTTGCTGCAGAAGGTAAAGAACTGAAGTCTTTAATATGAATTGAAGTTCAACAGCAAAAAAACAAAAAGACTCTCACCACTGGGCCAATTGACAGGACTATGATAGATGGAAAATAGATTGGGGTTGTTTAAGAATTACAGGTTGTGACAGTAAGTCTTATTTTTTGAGGACTGGTGACTTGGCAGCTTAATATCTGGGAACAGACTGCAACCCCTAACTCCCAGCACTGCCCAAGCCCTGCACCCCCATCCCTGCCACAGCACTGTGTCCAGGGACACCACCCCACCACCATCCCGCACCCCCACACTTTTGGCACACCCTGGTGACCTCGCCACAACCCTTCACCCCCTGGCGGTGCTCCAGGGCCACTAGAGACTCCTTCACACAACACAACAGCCGTGGACAATACGATTCTGAGTCAGCATACAAAGGCACACCACGGAGACAGCCATCATCTGAAGCCACCAACTGAGCTACTGTGGGACTGATCTGCCACGAGAAAGGCTGGTAGGATCCTAATTGGGTTTTTTTGGGCACCACCGACTGTCTGGGAGAGTTCCCAAGGGTGAGCCCACTGGTGGGAATTTGGCTGAGCGCACTCAGGGCACGCCAACTGCCCAGGAAAGAGTGGGCCAGTGATAATTTGGCAGAACTTTTGTGAACACTGCAAACCAGCCAGAGGCAAGTGGGTTGGTATAAATTTGACTTTGTCTTGTTGAGTCCCCTTGAACCAGGAGATAATTTGGCTGAACTTTTGTGGATACTGCAGACCAGCCAGAGGTGAGTGGGTTGGTGGGATTTTGACTTTGTCTTCTTGAGTCCCCTTGGACCCAGGAGCCTCCCTGGGCAAGGGCCACAGTGCAAGGGCAACTGCGTGAGCACCACTGGACAGGGACCAGTGAATGAAAACCACTGGGTGGGAGACAGACAGCTGGAATTTGAATAGGGGCCCCAATTGTAAACACACCCAGACAACTGAGGTCTGAGTGAAGTCCTCCAAGTGGTTGACCTGCCCTTGTGATTGCCAAAACCACGTGCATGCCCTACCCTATTTGACTCCGCACCTGTGTCTACACATCTGGTTAATCAACCTGCCTTTAATCTGGAGCACCTTGACCTATCTTACCTACCAGAGGCTGCTCTCACAGGCTCTGACTGACATTTCCCTCGAGTCAGACATTCAGAGAAAAGCACAAGTGGGATAGCTACCCAACTGATCTCTAGAACATTATCTTCATCGAGAACATATCAATATCTCGAAGAAAGCAAGCTGTCCCACACAATACACAAGCACAAAGCAAGATATCACCTGCAAAGGGTGACACAGTATCAATGGATTTCCTGAAGGCAGAAAGTCTGATGGAACTTTCTGACACAGAATTTAAGAGAACAATGATTGAATATTTTCAATGGACGAAAGACAAACCTGAAGAATTACAAGATGCTACAAACAAAAAACAGGAGTAACTAAAAAAAAGGAAAACAGTCCAGAACAATGTAGAGAAAACAAACGAGGCATTAACGGCACTGGAAAAACAAGAATCCACTATCCAAAATATGAGGTCCAATGTTTCAGATGCTGTCAACATGATGGAGTGGCACATGAACAGAGTTGAAGAGATGGAACAAAGAACCAATGAAATAGAAGACAAAATTGTCACCACAGATTTTCTAGAGCAAAAAGCAGATTCAAAAAGGAAGGAAAAAGAAGAAAACCTAAGAATAATGTGGGACACCATCGAGAGAAATAACATGCACATCACTGGAATCCCAGAAAAGGAAGAAGCAAGTAAAGGCACTGAAAAAGTTGTGGAAGAATTACTAGAGTAAAACTTTACAGGCATAACGAAGAATGAGAAAATATATATACAAGAAACTCAGTGAACACCATATAGACTAGACCCAAAAAGAAAAACATCAAGGCATGTTGTTGTTGTTGTTATGTGCCGTCGAGTCGCCTGCGACTCATAGCGACCCTATGTACAACAGCCCTAAACTCTGCT
>NW_006399762.1:32061848-32072584 GCF_000299155.1 Elephantulus edwardii
GGTGGGAGTATAAAATGGTGCAACAACTGTGGAAGGCGGTATGGCGCTTTCTCAAAAAGTTGCAAATAGAGATACCATTTGACCCAACAATTCCACTACTGGGAATATATCCCAAAGAGACCATAACTGACATCCAAGCAGATATATGCACACCCATGTTTATCGCAGCTCTGTTCACAATAGCACAGAGTTGGAAACAACACAGGTGCCCATCAACAAACGAATGGATAGAGAAGCTGTGGTATATTCACACAATGGAATTTTATGCTGCATTGAAAAACAAGGAACTCATTCAATATTATTCAAAATGGGTGAGCCTGGAAGACATTATGCTGATTGAAATATCTAAGTCACAAAAGAACAAATATTGCATTGTGCCACTGCTGTAAAATGGGACTGATATCAGGGTGGGGTAAGACTGAGAAAAATTGGATAAATTGTGTATACTGCACTGAAACAGATGAGAGACTGAATAATTTAAAAGCGATGTATGATAGAGTATTATGGTTATCACAAGAGTCCACAATTAAAGTTGCATAGTGGAATGTACTTGGGGTGGTGGGAGGGGTGCGGGGGGATTGTGTACCAGGGAGGGAGTCTTTTTTATTACTTTTGAAAGAGAGGAGCAAACTGGGGGGTGGGGGGAGAAGGCTGGGCAGGTAGAGAAGTGCAGCAATGAATGAATGGAAATCCAAATTATCGCTAAATGTTCATTAAAATTATTAAAAAAATACTTGGCATATGTAGCACAGTAACATAAAGAAAAGAACAGACCAAACCAACTAGAAAAGTAAAAAGAGAGGGGGAAAAATTACAATGAAACCAAACCAAACCAAGAAGCTTAAATGGGGAAAAGTTTCTTCTCTTGTCTTTAAAAAAGTACACCGAAATTGAAGAGGCAGAAGAAGTAAAGAATGATGATTAAGTGAGAAAAAAATATGTTAAATGAGGAAAAAAACAGGTTGTGAAGTCTCATAGGCAGCAGATTTTTATATTACTCTAAGAAAACTGACTTTATTAGAAAAAAATGGAGGACTCAAGAGAAATAAGTATAGACATCAAAGGTGTGATCATAGATCAATGCGAATTCAACTTAAGCAAAGAAATTTAGACAAGAGTTGAAAAAGAGGGTTTTTAAATAAGAAAATAGCAAAAGCAAAACTTCAGTAAGCTTATATTGGCAATAACCTATAGCATACATTAAGACCAAGGGGTTTGGGAGGAAAATATTGTAAGTGATGCTGTATGAGTGGTTAGACGGCTATTAATATGATTAAGAATTGTGTGGAAGACATTGTTAAGACAAAGAAAAAGATATTTGATAACTCAATGGACATCAGTAATTTATGTACCACTACTCACCTGCCTCATTACTGGATCAATAAGCAACATCATACAAGTTAGAAAAAAGATTGAAATTGTCAATTATTTAGCTTTGCTTGGATCCACAATCAATACACTTGGTATCAGTAGTCCAAGATGAGGAGATGTAGAGCCATGGCACTAGAGATGTCATTGCTAATGTCAGATGGATCCTAGCAAAAAGTGCAGAATAGCAGAAGAATGTCTATTTATGGTTTGCTGACTACACAAAAACATTTGTGTAGATCAAAAAAGTTAAGGCTAACATTGAAAAGAATGGGAATCCCAGAGCACTTATCTGTACTCACATGTAATCTATACATCTGTTATGTGACCAGAACAAGGGAACTCTATATTGTTTAAAATAAAGAAGGAAGTTTGTCAGGATTGTATTCTCTCTCCATACCTATTCAATATATATGCTGAGCAAATTATTCGAGACACCGGATTCTATGAAGAAAAGACTTATCAATAACCTGTGTTATGCAGATGACACAACCTTGCTTGCTGAAAGTGAGGAGAACTTGAGCATTTGTTGCAGAAGATCAAAGAATACAACCTTCAGTATGGACTAAATCTCAACGTCAAAAAAACTAAGATTCTTATCATCAGCATAATAGGCAACATCATGATATAGGGAGAAAAGATTGAAACTATCAACAATTTCATCTTAGTTAGATGCAGAATTAACACCTTTGGTATCTGCATTCAGGAAATCAGAATACATATTGCTCTTGGAAAGTCTGTAGTTAGGGTCTTTTCCAAATTACTGAAAAGTAAGGATGTCAACATGAGGACTAAGGGGCATCTTATTCAAACCATGGTCTTTCTGATCACTTGCTATGCATCTGAGAACTGGGCAATGAATAAGGATGACAAAAGAAGAATTGATGCATTTGAGCTGTGGTGTTGGAGAAGAGTACTGAATATCCCATAGATTGCCAAAAGAACAAACATATAGGTCTTTGAGAAAATGCAGCCAAAGTGCTCTTCGGAAGCAAAGATGATCTTCTCCTTCCATACTTCAGGCATGTTGCTAGAAGGGCTATTCCTTAGAGAAAGGCATGATTCTTGGAAAGGTAGAGAGTCAGTGGAAGAGAGAAAGACTTTTGCCCAGTTAAATTGACACAGTGACTGCTACAATGAACTGTAATGTGTCAGGAAGTGTGAAGGTGGCACAGGATGGACAAGATTTAAATCTATTGTTCATAAGGTCATTATGGATCATACTCAACTCCATGAAATCTAACAACAACAACAACAACAACATAACATTAATATCTCACACAAGTAAAATATTATTGAAAACCACTAAAAAACAGAACAATACATTGACCAGAAGTGCAAGCTGGTTTTAAAAGAGGTAGTGGCACCAAGGATATAATTTCTGATGGATCATGGCTGAAAGCATAGAATACTAGAAGATTGCCTATTTGTGTTTTATTGGCTATGTAAAGGCATTTGATCATATCATATTATGGCTCACATTGAAAAGAATGAGGATTTGAGAACATGTACTTGTGTTCATATTTAACCTATACCTAGATCAAGAAGCTGATGGGTTAACAGAGTAAGGGAACACTGTGTGGATTAAGATTGGGAAGTGTATACATCAAGGTTGTATCTTTTCCCCCTACCTACTTAATCTGTATGCTAAGCAAAGAATTCACAAAGTATTATTCAACAATATGCATTATGCTGATAACACAACTTTGCTTGCTAAAAGTAAGGAGGATGTGAAACACTTGCTGCAGCAGATCAAGGACTACAGCCTTTGGTATAGATTATATCTTAACCTCAAATAAAGTTTTTCACCACACCCTAGTAGGAAATATTATGATAGATGGAGAAAAATTGAACCTGTCAAAGATCTCATCTTGCTTGGATCAATAATCAATACCCTTGATACCAGCAGTCAGGAAATCAAGAGACATATTGCCTTGGACAAGTCTGCTGTCAGGTACCTCTACAAAGTATTGAAGAGAAATGTCAATTTAAAGACTAAGGTATGCTTGATTTAGGCCATAGTCTTGTCAATCATTTGTTACACATCAGGAAGCTGTAAAATAAATAAGAATGATAGAAATGATGTCTTTTAATTGCATTGCTAGCATCCCATGGGATGAGAAAAAAACTAGACAGATATGTCCTGGAAAGGGTGCAGCCTGTGCGATTTTTAGAGTCATGTATGGTTAAGCTTCATCTTTCATCTTTCATACTTTGGACATGGCTAGGTCAAGCTATTCCTTGGAATGGAACATCATGCTTGGACATATGGAGGGCCATCAAAGGAAAGGAAGACCCCAAACAACATCGATTGACATTGTACTTCGGCGATGGGCTCCAGTGTCTCAGAGATGATAAAGATAGCACAGGACAGGGCCAGTTTTAGGATAGTTGTTCTTAGGATTACTGTGAGTCGTATTTGACTTAATGACACCTAAAATAAACAACATTCTTTAGAGAGGAACATCATGCTTGGAAAAATAGAGGATTAGCAAAAGATAATATGACCATCAATGAGAAGAATCTGATGTTTATAGGGTTTCTATGAATTTTACTCAATTTGATGACACCTAACAACAACAACAACTCATCTGCCTAGTGGGTAAGAAGTTGTGCTGCCAACGCAGTCACATAGTATAAATCCACCAACTGATCCATGGGAAAAAGATGGACAATTTCTTTCCATTCAATTTGCTGACTCTGAAAATCAATTAGAGGGTCAGATAAGAATTGGTTCCAATGTGACAGCAATAACAGCAACAACAACTCATTTGACATTTATACTGTCATGGCTTGGTTGCTACTTCGATGCTGGAAGCTATGTCACAAGTACTTCAAATACTAAAAGAATAACTCATGATGAACTTGATTCAGTCATACTCCCAGACTAAGCCAAACTAAGGAGAATGTGGCAATTTACTTTTTCAAAGAATGTCCTGTGAAACTCTTATGAACAGTAAAGAAGCATTGCTTAGTATAAACCTAGAAGACAAGCCCCTTGGATTTCAAAGCACTCAAAAAAGGAGTTCCTCTTCAAAATAAATGGCTGACATTATTGATGTGGATGAAGAAAAGTTTTTAGGACCTCAACTTACTCATGTGTCAGTAGTCAAAGTGGTATGAAATAGCTACAAGTATTTATTAACAATTAGAATATGGAATGTAAGAAGTATGACAGGTTCAAAGGAATTAGAAATCAAAGGGCATTAGAAATCCATGGAAATGAGATGAAATGCATAAGGATCCTAGTCATTAGTGAACTGAAACAGACCAGTGTTGACAATTTTTAACCAATAGTTAATTATATTATTTGGAAGTAGGAGTTATACTGTGTCAAGAGTCAGAAAGTGAAGAGGAATGGTGTCTTATTGTTGTTGTTTTTATATGCCTTTGAGTCACCTGAAGCTCATAGCAACCCTATGTACCAAAGTCCTGAACCCTGCTCTATACCGTGCTAACTTTATTGTTTCTGACACATCTACCCACATTACCCCAGTCCTGAGTCAGTCCATCTCATCAAAGATCTTCCTCTCATTGGTTGACCCTCTACCCTTCCAAGCATGATGTCCCTCTTCAAGGATTGGTCCTACCTTGAAACATGCCCAAAATATGTCAGATGAAGCCTCAGAGTCCTTGCCTCCAGAGAGAAGCCTGGTTTCATCCTCACTAGGACAAACCTGATTGTTCTCTTGGCAGTCCATGGTTTACTCAGTACTCTTCTCCAGCACCATAGCTCAAAGGCATCAATTCTCTTTCTATCATCCCTAGTCATTCTCCAGCTTTCTGACACATAGCAAGCAATTGTGAAGACCATGGCCTAGATTAGGTGCACTTTAGTCTCAGACTGACATTGCTGTTCTTCAGTACTCTGGAGAAGTACTTGAGAGTAGACTTCCCCAGTGTAATTCTTTATTTGATTTCCTGGATGCTGGTAGCAAGAATGCTGATTGTGAAGCTAAGCAAACTAAAGTTGTTAACAATCTCAATCTCTTCACCATCTCTCATGCTACCAATAAGTCCAGTGGTAAAAATCTTTGTTTTCTTGGTGTTGAGCTTCAATCCATATTGAAGGCTATGATCCTTGACCTTCTGCAGCAAGTGCTTCAGGTCATCCTCAGTTTTAGCAAGCAGGGTCGTATTATCTGTATAATGTAGATTGTTGATGAGTCTTCCTCCAACACTGATTCTTCCTCATAGAGCCCAGACTCCTGGAAGATCTGTTCTGAATATAGATTGAAAATATAAGGAGATGGGACACATCCCTGGCATGCACCCTTCCCAATTTTGCACTATGTAGTGTTTCCCTGATCTGTTCTGATGACTGCCTCATGGTCTAAATATATGTTTCACATAAGCATAATTAAGTGTTCTGGGATTCTCATTCTTACAGCTTTTCCTTATTAATCCTTAAAACAAAAATAAAACTATTTCAACATCTGCATTGAAGTACAATATTGTCATTGATAAGATAATAATAAAATATCAACAAGGCAACACAGTTATAAACATTTTTCAAATATATATTATGATATTTTCAGTTGTCTCATATATAAGTAAATGAAGATTATTGCAGTAAGCACATGTTCTTTCCTATTATTTAAAATTATAGGGAAAAACTGAAAGACCAACATGAATGTTAGAAAAGATTCTGAGATTTGCTCTTTAACTTACAATATCTAAAATAATGAAAGAAAATATATAGAAAAGAAGTAAACAGATTTCAAAAGACAGCTTAAAAGAACAAATTATTACAATAAAATGTACAAAATCTGGAGTTAGAAAATCAAAACAAGAAGAACAAACTCAGTATTTCTCAAGTTGAAAAAACTGAAGAAAACTTTCAGCCTCAAGTTGGAATATTGAGTGATTCTATGGGCAAAATATTGAACAGTGCATGAAATAACATCAAAAGTTGGAAGAATACGTAGAGGCACTGTAGTAAGGAAAAAAAATTATGTTCAACTTTTTTCAGAGGTATCATCTAAAGACAGGACCTAAAAACATTAATTTATGTGAAACCTGTCAATTTAAAATGCATTTATTTTCCACTTTTTGTTGCTAGATGTTGAGAAATTTGCTCTGATTTATAACAACTCCACACATGTTAAATAGAGTAAGATGCTGTTTTGATGTACCATCACGATTTTTATATTTGAACTCATTATTGCAACCTCTGTATCAAGTCCATTTGGTTGAAAGTTTTCTATTTTTTAGCAAGCATGAAATACTTCTCTAAGGATTGATTACATTTGATAACTTCTGAAGTACATTGAAACCAAGTTTCATCATCCTTTCTTCTATGGAGCATTCTAGATTGAGTTCTTCCAAGACATTTTTCTTTATTCTTCTAGAAGCTCATAGAATATTCAATACTCTTCACTAACACCACAATTCAAATGCATCAGTTCTTCTCTGGTCTCCTTTCTTCACTGTTTAGCTTCTTCATGCATATAAAGGTGCTTTAGCCAGATTCATTAGCCATCAATGTGTGACATCTTAGATTAACTAAGTGAGAAGTATATTTGAAATTTTCCATCTAGTATATATTCTGTCTTCCTAATTAGATTGTAAATTTTGCAAGGGCACTGTGTCTTCCATCATTAAGTCTCCAGAAAAATTTACTGAGATCATAAGAAATGGAAAGTGAAAATAGCAAGTTTTCAGATCAAGTTTTGCTAGGCCCAAAAGTGTCCCATCAAAGTATGAAACAGATAGGATTATTTGTTATTGTTGTTGTTAACAAGTATTATAAAACATAAAGTTACAGTAATTTGAATTGTAACCCTAAACACTGTCATTTTAAAAATAACTAATAATTCTCTTTTTAAGAATGAGATGAAATGGATAATTGAAAGAAGTTACTTGTCAATCAAATGAAATTCATCAGAATGGAGGAAATAAGAGAGTAAGTGACTAAAATTTTACTCAAGGTTGCTTAACATTTTAAAAAACTGTTTTCATATTTTTATCTTGGGTGATATGTAAACAGCTTGAGGTTCCCTTTCCTGGTCCATCTTGTCACCAGAAACATTGGACACTTGGGTATAGTGTGCTCTCTCTATATTAAATGATATGGATGTACTTTTTGATTATGTGCATGATTAATAATTTTAAAGCTCAATGTTCTGAGAATTGTTGAATTCATTATGAGAATCCAATAAGGAAGTCAAGATGCTGCATCTATTATTTATTTCTGCAATCAATTGTGTTGGTAGGCACATCATTACTTTGGAGAAAATAAGAATTAAAATACTGGAATATATCCCAAGAGGAAAAGAGCAGCTGAGTGGAAAAGTGAACATACCTTGATTTGGCTTTATTTCATTTAAAGTGAAGAAGACATACTTAACTTCCTAAGACATATGGAAAGTTAACAATTAATTGTATTCTAAAGTAAATGAAAAGAGGGTGAATTTAATTTCTGTCTTTCCAAAGGAGGAAAAACAAATTACATATGTATATGTGCAGACATGTTGTACACTTGCAGGTTGTTGTTGTTGTTGTTATGTGCCGTCCAGTTGGTTTCAACTCATAGCGACCCTATGTACAACAGCCCTAAACCCTGCTCCATCCTGTGCCAATCGCACTGCCTCTGACACACCCATCCTGATTACCCCAGTCACTGAATCAATCCACCTCATAGAGGGTCTTCCCCTCCTACACTGTCCCTCCACCCTCCCAAGCATGATGTCCCTCTCCAAACACCTGTCCCTCCTTACAACATGTCCAAAATATCTCAGATGAAGCCTCAGAATCCTTGCCTCCAAGGAGCAGCATGGTTTAACCCTCTCCAGGATGAATCTGTTTGTTTTATTGGCAGTTCATGGTATATTTAATACTCTTCTCCAGCACCACAGCTCAAAGGCATCAATTCTCCTTCTATCCTCCCTAGTCATTGTCCAACTCTCTGATGCATAACAAGTGATTGCAAAGACCATAGCCTGTACCAGACACACCTTAGTTTCCAGAGTGACACCATTGCTTTTCAGTACCCTGGAGAGATCCCGAACAGCAGACTTTCCCATCACAATATGTTTTTTTTATTTCCTGGCTGCTGGTGTCAAGAGTGTTGACTGTGGAGCCAATCAAACTAAAGTTGTTAATGCTGCCAGTTGGTCCAGTGGTGAGAATCTTTGTCTTCTTGGCACTGAGCCTCAATCCATATTGAAGGCTGCAGTCCTTGACCCTCTGCAGCAAGTGCATGAGGTCCTCCTCAGTTTCAGCAAACAGGGTTGTTTTGTCTGCATAACACAGATTGTTGATGAGTCTACCTCCAATCCTGATGCCACACTTCTCCTCATAGAGCTAAGCTTCCTGGATAATCTGTTCTGCATACAGGTTGAAAAGGTATGGAGATAGGAAACATTCCTGGCATACACCTTTCCCAATTTTATGTACTCTTTTTATGCTTCTATTTTCTTAGGAAATAAAAACCAAGATCTTTATCTATGTTGAACTGAATAAATTATGTGTGAGGTAAGTGGAGAAATTGTAGTGAGATAGTTATCCTGGACAGGAAGAGAGAGGACTATCAGTAACGTATTGAATAACCAGGTAGATTTGATCTGCAAGTCCAGGAATGCCAAGTATTGCTGTCACCTACCAAAAAGAAAAAATAGACAAGTAGGACCCTCTCCCTGGAAACACGTCTCAAACTTGGACTTCTAGACTCTTGAAGCATGAGATGATAGGTTTCTGTGCTTTAAAGCCATTCGTTTGCCATGAGTGACCTCTTGACAAATGAAATTGTGATGGTATAACTTTCAGCATATAGAAGCGTGCAAGTCATCACAGTATAACACACTGACAAGACAGGTGGTTGATGAAGAAAGTTGTTCTCATCTCTTTCCTTCCTGAGAATGATTTCTTAGGGAAAGTGACTTAATTTGTCCAGAAAATGTACTCCAGAGCTCTGTCAAGGCCAGTTTAGAGGTCATAGGTATACTTCTAGTAAAAAGTACAGAACTTCGACTAAATAAGTGATGTGATAGAAATTGATTAATGTTGAAACTGACTTAGGTCCAAACATGATATTGTAAGTTTTGAAAACACCTTTATTAATTCTTTAAGGTATTTTTAAAAAATAAAACCAAACCAATTCTTGTTGAGCTAATTATGACTCGTGGAGATTCTCCAATTTGTTTTCCATACTGTAAATCTTTTCATTATAGTACTTTGCCTTGTCTTCCAATGCTGCCTTTTAAAATATTGTTTTCAGCTCCTTAACTACTTGATTTCTTCCATTTGCTTTGGCTTCTTGGTATTATAGTGCAATAGAGTGTGGAAATTATTAAGTAAATCTCTAAATGATATCACAATCAAGATTCTGCTGAAGATTACCCATAAAAGAAAACTGCTAGATGTGCAGGCTGGTACTTGGGATATCATAGCCAATGTCTGATGGATCTTAGCTGGAAGAAGAGAGTACCAGAGGAATGTTTATCTATGTTTCATTGACTACGCAAAGGCGTTTGACTGTGTGGATCATAACAAATTGAGGCTAACCTTGAGAATAATGGAAATACAAGAACACTTAATTGTGCTCACACATAACCTACAGTTGGACCAGGAAGCAGTAGTCAGAACACAGCTGGGAAACACTCCATGGCTCAGGATCAGAAAAAGTGTCTGTCAGGGATGTATCCTATTTCCATACCTTACCAATCTATAAGCAGAACAGAACACTGGGGAAGCTAGACTTTAAGAGAAGATATGTGGCATTAGAATTGGAGGAAGATTCATCAACAACCTTTATAAGAGGACATAAAATGTTTGCTGCAGAAGGTTAGCGACTGTAGTCTATGGATTGAAGCTCAACATAAAGAAAACAAAGATTCTCATCACTTTGACTATTATTGGAAGTTTTATGATGGATGGAGAAGAATTGAGATTGTTGATAACAATCAGCCTGCACCAGCAGCCAGGAAATTAAAAGACATATTGCGATGGGAAAGTCTGCTGTTAAGGACCTCTCCAGGGTGCTGAAGAGCAATGGTGTCACTCTGGAGACTAAGGTGTGTCTGATACAGGCTATGGTCTTTGCAATCACTTGTTATGCACCAGAAAGTTGGACAATGACTAGGAAAGCTGGAAGGAGAATTGATGCCTTTGAACTGTGGTGCTGGAGAAGAGTATTAAATGTACCATGGACTGCCAAGAAAACAAACAGATTCATCCTAGAGAGTGTTAAACCAGGCAAATTCTTGGAGGCAAGGATTCTGGGGCTTCATCTGACATACTTTGGACGTGTGGTAAGGAGGGACAGGTCCTTGGAGAGGGACATCATGCTTGCGAGGGTGGAGGGACGGCGTAGGAGGGGAAGACCCTCTATGAGGTGGATTGATTCAGTGACTGGGGTAATTGGGATG
>NW_006399762.1:32072684-32081648 GCF_000299155.1 Elephantulus edwardii
GATTTTTTAGTACTATTATTATTATTATTATTATTATTATTATTAATTTCAATAAACTTAACAGAGATTTTGGAATTCCATTCATTCATTGCTGCACTTTTCTGCCCCCCACTCCCCCCCAGCTCCACCCCCAGTTCACTTCTCTCCTTGATAAGCAAAAGACAAATTCCTTCATTTGTACACAATCCCCTCCCCCACCCCACACATCCCCACCGCCACCCCAAGTATACTCCATTCTGCAACCCTCATTCTGGACTCTTATGATAATCATAATGCCCTAAAATATATACTAGTTTTTATGGGAATCTAATGGTGCTTCTCTATAATTTGTCATTAATGTTATAATAGACCATGTAATTGTCTTATTTAAAATGGCCAAGACCAGTCCATTTCAGCAGACTAATGCCTAGAATCTATTTCATATTTGATGGCTTTCAATTTTTCTAGATTACTTCATACATTCTATGTTCTAATTATTAATGGTTTCTGGCAATAGATTCATCCATTTGAGTCATGCCGCATCAGCAAATTAAGATCCCAAAAGCTTTACTCCTTCATTTTGTTAAGGTCTGCTTTACTGGAAGGTATTCTTCTCCAGTTACATTTTTAGTGCCTTCAAACCTGAGGCGCTTATCTTCTGGCACTCTATCAAACAATGTTCAGTGTTATTTTTAAAAAGGTTTTCACTGACCAACTATTTTAGCCAAGCTCTTGGCTAAAAGAAGAAAATATCAGAAAGATGTTTACATGTTCTTTTGTTGGTTTTGTTTTTTTTATACTGTGCTCCAACAGTGCGTATCACAATAACTTATTATTAACATTGAGAAGAATGAGAATTCTAGGATTCCTGATTGTGTTCACACAGAACTTGTACATAGATCAAGAAGCTATCATTTAAACAGAAAAAAAGGTATGCAGTTTGGTTTAAAATCAAGAAGAGTGTGTGTTGGGCTATACATCTTTCAGAATACCTAGTTAATCTGAATACTGAGCAAATAATATAACAAATTGGACAATATCAAGAAGAATGTGATATCAAGATTGAAGGAAGACTCATTAGCTACTTGTGATATGAGTTTGGCACACTTTGGTTGCAGAATGACAACAACATGAAACATTTGCTGATAAAACACAGACTACAGTCTTCAGTATGAATATACTTCAGCATAAAATTAAAACCTCCACAACTGAATAAATAAGTAACATCACTATAAATGAAAAAAAGATTGATTGTCGTTACCAATGATTTAATTTTCATGGATCCACAATCAGCACCTATACAACCAGCAATCAAAAAGTCAAAAGAATTATTGCACTGGCCAAATCTATTGCAAAGAATCTCTTTAAAGTGTTAATGATCAAGAATATAAATTTAGAGACTAAAAGGTACGTCACCCAAACCAGCATATTTTCCATTTCTTTTTCAACATCTGAAAATTGTACAGTGAATAAAGAAGACCTAAGAAGAATTGATGCTTTTAAATTGTTGTTACATGCAGTCTAGTGGAGTATGACTCATAGTGACTCCTATGAACAACAGAACTGAACCCTGTCCTATCCTGTGCTAATCTCACAATGGACACTCTCAAGTCCATTGTGCTGTTACTGTATCAATCTACCTGGTTAAAGGTCTTCCTCTCCTTCACCCCCCACCACTTTCAAGCACAATGCCCTTCTCCAAGGAATAGCTTCATGCCAAAAGTATGTAAGATTAAGCTTCTCCATCAGAGCACTATGGAAAACTTATTGAAGACGTATTTATTCTTTTGGTAGTTCATGATATATTCAGTTCTCTTATCAAGAGCAACGGTGTGTCTCTGAAGACTAAGGTGCATCTGATACAGGCCATGGTCTTTGCAATCACTTGTTTTGCATCAGAGAGCTGGACAATGACCAGGGAGGACAGAAGGAGAATTGATACTTTTGAGCTTTGGTGTTAGAGAAGAGTGCTGAGGGTGCCACGGACAACTAAGAAAACAAACAGATTCATCCTGGAGAGAGTTAAACCGGGCTACTCCTTGGAGGCAAGGATTCTGAGACTTTGTCCGACATACTTTGATCATGTTGTAAGGAGAGACCAATCCTTGGAGAAAGACATCATGCTTGCGAGGGTGGAGGGACGGCGCAGGAGGGGAAGACCCTCTATGAGGTGGATTGATTCAGTGACTGGGGTAATTGGGATGGGTGTGTCAGTGGCAGTGCGATTGGCACAGGATAGAGCAGGGTTTAGGGCTGTTGTACATAGATAGGGTCACTATGAGTTGCAAGCGACCCGACGGCACATAACAACAACAAAAAACAATCAAGAAATCAAAGGATGAATTCTACTAGGGAAGTTTGCTGTCAGGGACCTCTCTACAGTACTGAAGAACCATCATATGTGTAGACTAAGGTGCACCTGGTCCAGGCTATGTTCTTCACAATTACTTGCTATGCATCAGAGACCTGGGCTATAACTAAGGATGATAGAAGAAGGATGCATGTTGTGGTCCTGGAGGAGAGTGTTGAACATACCACTGTATGTTTTTTTCTGCCAGGAGAAAAAATAAGTCTTGCCTGGAGAGGGTGAAACCAGGATGTTCCCTGGAGGCAAGGATTTGGAAGCTCTGTCTCACATACATTGGGCAAGATGCAAGATGCAAGAAGGAACCAGTTCTTGGGGAGGGACATAATTCTTGGAAAGGTAGAGGAACAGCACAGGAAAGGAAGACCCAGGATGAGATGGATTGACTCAGTGACTGGAGCAAGGAATTAAGTCTATTGGAGATGAGAAATTGGCTCAAGATAGGGCAGGTCACTGGGAGTTGCAGGTGACTGGATGGTACATAAGAACAACAAACATTTTCAGAAGTTAGGAGACTACCTTGTTTTTCTTCTGAGGAGAACTGGTAGATTCAAACCATTAGCCTCTTAGTTCGCAGCCCAACATATAAAGCATTATGTCGCTTGAGCTCCTATTTACTGTAATAAGCCCACTATTGCAGAGGCACCTCTCATGATGACCCATGATCAGGTGTCCAAAGTTGTAAAACTTTAGAGGAGGAGACTGCCTCAGCTTTCTCCTGCAGATTAAATGATGCACTCGATCTGCAGCACAATGTATAGTGAATTATTCCACCAGAGCTCTTTACTTATCAACAAAATAAGTATATAGTTAATTTCATGTTAGATATTTAATAGACAATTCCCCAACTAAAATAGGCAGAAAGTGTGACTCTTCTACTTATGGATTCAGCTTCAAAGGCTTGTACGTAGGGACTAGCAGGCTCAGTGTCTATGTATCAATCCCATTAATTATTCCTATAACTACAATGTTAGGGAGCTCTGGTGGACTAGTGGCAAGAAGCTGTGCTGCAATTCCAAAGGCGTGTGGTTCAAATCCACCAGATATTTTGCTGGAGAAGGATGGTCAGTCTCCTCCTATGCCAGTTGAATCTGACTGGATGGCATACAACAAGAAAAAGCAAAACAAAAATCAAAACTATGATGTTTGTCTATTTGGTGATTATAACAGTTGCAATTCACCAAAACACTTATAGACAAGGATCTTATTTCATTTCCCAACTTTGTTCAAGTCTACCTTACATAGTTATCCACAGTGAATCAAGTTTGTTTCTGGATCAATACATTGAACAATAGATTTCTAGTCCTTTGGAAGCAGAAGTGGTATCCAATTCCTAAACAACATGCCTCCAGAAACTCTATGAACTTTGATAAATGACAATAGTTATAGAAAGACTTCAGGGTCACTATGAGTCATACTCGATTCAATGGCAATCAACAACAACAACAGGTGTCTGAAGATTTAAGTAGCTTTACCTTTGATAGATTTTTCTCAAGGAAAACAAAGTGAAGATTTAGTATAATGAATACTGCTTATTTAAAGAGTCAGATTGAATTAAATGTGACTCAGCCACTGTATGAACACAGATCTGAATCTTGCTCTATCCTGCACAATCCTCATGATCTCTACCTTCCCAAGTCCATTGTTACAGTCCCTGTGTCAATTCATCTCTCCCTAAGAGTCTTCTTCTCTTTCACTGACCCTCACCCTTTCCTAGCATGTTGTCTTTTTCCAAAGATTGGCCCCAGTTTATAAGATGCCCAAGGTATATGAGACAACATTTCAACTTCCTTACCTCTTAGGAGAATTCTTGTCGAACTTTTTCTAAGAGAAATTGGTTTACTTTTTCTGGTAGTCCAGTAGTCCTTGAAATATTTTATTGTGAATAGCAGAGCATGACCAACATAATAAGAGTATTTCTTGCATGTCTTTTTCCTAGCCTCAATCAATGGACAAAGAATCTTTGAATTTATTTTGACAGAAAGTAGTCAGTGATTATTTCACAAGTGTAAATATTTTTCCTTCAACTAGGTAGTAACTTCCTAGTGACAAGGAATGTCACTTAAACTAGATGCAGCTCAGTCTTATTTGGTCAGTCAGTGGTTTTTTATACTATGTGGGCTATATTTAGGAAAGTCAGAGAGGTGTCATGTAATCCTACATGAAAAGGGCCATATTGTGGTCAGGGCGCTGTGGTTAATGGGTGAGAAAATGAGGTTGCTGAGCACTGCTGCCCTTTTAATGGGGCCTCTTGGAATTAATGAGGCCATGTACCCGGGGCATAAGGAAATGAAAGCAGACATCAGATCATTTACTTCTGTACCCTCAATAGTCCCTAATACTGTCTACAGAGACCTTGTTGTACATTCTAATAATTATTTCCCTCAGTGACTGCAAATACTTTGTGTTTTGTTAAGACATTCTCAGATAACTGCTGTAGCATGAGTCTCTTGTCACCTTCAGCTGAGACTGGTGAACTTCTAGAGTTGGGAAATCTTTTTTGCTGATGGGAGGTAGTGTGTAATTTCTCCTCTTTTTTCATTTATTACGACCAATCAAATTAGCACTAAATTTAACAAGTGTCTGCATTTAGGAGAAAAAAAGGTAAAAGAGGATGTCCAGTTGTTGATTTCACAGAGAATAAAAGTAGCTAGGGTCCCATGAAAGGAGATCTGGTAAAGTACATGGTCTGTAGTGTGTCTCCAGTGGTTCAAATTCGCACCCACCAGAGGCTCCATAAGACAAAGATGGACCATCTCCTTCTGTTAAGATCTGCAGTCCCAGAAATAGTGGAGGGAATCTAGATTGGAAGAGGCTCAATATTAGTGAGTACATTTTGAGGAGCTCATGAAGTTGGAGCCATGAACTGGGTATACAGACAAAGAAAAGACTGCAGAATCCGAGTAAATAATTGTATGGGAGGTGTAAAAATAGATGGAATGGAGGAGAAAGGTGGGGGAAAACACAGTTAAACGATGAACACTCAGATTTAGTGTCTTGTCCTTAATGTAATCTCTGCTTGATCTATTTATTTGGCTAAAATCTGTACCTCAAAGTAATAATTGAAAATAGAAGAGATACTAAGCTCTAGTTTAAAGGCACCAAACTAAGTTATTTCTACCTACTTACTACTGTCACTCCTACAACTAATAAGAAATTTGACAGAGACTGAAAAGGAAGGTTGATTTGATCTTGTCCTTTCCTAACATGCTTGTTTTACTTAGCATACAAAGGTTAAAACATAATTTCAGAATTCTCACAATGGATTTTTATGATTATCAAGTCACTATGATTATCATGTGACTATCAAGTGTAACACTGAATCATCCTTTCCTGTGTTAATCTGATAGACACATGAATAGAATGTTATGTTCTATGTAATTGTTGTTTCATACTATCACGTTGAAACCAGCTCATAACTAAAAAACAGTAGGTTTTCAGAGGTAGTAAATTGCATGGAAGGAGTCTGCCCATCTTTTTCCCATGGATCAGCCCATCTTTTTTAATTGTATACCTTTGCATAGTCTTTATCTTTATTGCTCTTGAATGAATGTTATTTTCAGTCTCTTTGCTTCCACCCTTGCTTCCTACCACATAACACAAAAAATATATCTTTCAAAATTGTAAATCACATCTTGAAACTTTATGGACTAAAGTCATTCAATATGACTCTTGTTTTTCCTGGAATAATATCCTACACACTAGGCACTGAAAATTCTTTTCTCAACATCATATATTATACAAAACCATTTTCCACTGTGGAATGCTTATATTTATTCTTCCCTGCCTCAGATACATGTCCTTTATGTTTTACTTTACTCACTGAACTTATCAATATTTCTAAGATTTAAATTATACATCATTCTTACTTAGACACTTTAAAAACATTTGTCTGTACCTCTACGCTGTAAACTGCATGAGAACAGATACTGAACTTTTTACTTATTGCTATATTCTTAGCACCTGAGACATAATTGTCACTATTCATTCCATTCAGGTGGTCAAACTCATGATAACACTATATACAATAGAAGAAAGCATTTCCAGCCACGGACCATCTTCACAATTGTTGGGATGCTCAAGTTCATTCATTTATCTGTAGTTCAAGCTCAGAATTCAAAATCATTGTTGGCAAGACAGAATCTACTCATAGCTAATCTTCTAGTGTGTTTTCGGTGGCTGTAAATTGTTCAAGAGGAGATTGTCTATCTTTCTCTCTCAGAGCCACTGGTGAATTCAAACAGTCAGAGAGACGTGAACTTTAGGTTAAGTAACACAATTAACAAATACACTAAGGCAAAAATAAACTAAAGTGCACCTGATCCAGGCCATAATCTTTGTAATTACTTGCTACATATCAGAAAGCTGGACAATGACTAGGAATGATGGAAGCAGAATTGATACCTTTGAGTTGTGGTGCTAGAGAAGAGTATTGAATGTAACACGGACTGCTAGGAGAACAAACAAGTTCATTCTAGAGAGGGTGAGACCAGGCTGCTCCTTGGAGGCAAGGACTCTGAAGCTTCGTCTGATATACTTTGGACATGTTGCAAGGCAGAACCAGTCCTTAGAGAGAGATGTCATGCTTGGGAAGGTGGAGGGACAGCACAAGAGAGGAATACCCTCAATGAGATGGATTGATTCAGTGACTGGGGTAGTGGGGTAGATTTGTCAGAGACAATAAGATTGGCACAGAATAGAGCAGAGTTTAAGGGTGTTGTACATAGGGTCGCTATGAGTTGCAGGGGACTTGATGGAACATTGTTGTTGTTGTTATGTGCCATCGAGTCATTTGCGACTCATAGCAACCCTATGGACAATAGCCCTAAACCTTGCTCTGTCCTGTGCCAATTGCATGGCCTCTGACACACCTATCCCGATTACCCCAGTCACCGAATCAATCCACCTGATAGAGGGTCTTCCCCTTCTGCACTGTCCCTCCACCCTACCAAGCATGATGCCCCTCTCCAAGGACCTGTCTCTCCTTACAACATGTACAAAGTATGTCAGAGGAAGCCCCAGAATCCTTGCCTCCAAGGAGTAGCCTGATTTAACCCTCTCCAGGATGAATCTGCTTGTTCTCTTGGCAGTCCATGGTACATTCAATGCTCTTCTCCAGCATCACAGCAAAAGGCATCAATTCCCCTTCTGTCCTCCCTAGTCATTGTCCAGCTCTCTGATGCATAACAAGGGATTGCGAAGACCATGGCCTGAATCAGGAGCACCTTAGTCTCCAGAGAGACACCGTTGCTCTTGAGTACTTTAGAGAGGTCCCTAACAGCGGACTTTCCCATCACGATACATTTTTTTTTCCTGGCTGCTGGTGCCATGAGTGTTGGCCATGGAGCCGAGCAAACTGAAGCTGTGAACAATCTCAATCTCTTCGCCATCCATTCTGATGCTACCAATTGGTCCAGTGATGAGAATCTTTCTCTTCTTGATATTGAGCCTCAGTCCATGCTGAACACAGGTTGAATACACACTGCATACAGGTTAAAAAGGTACGGAGATTGGACACATCCCTGGCGTACACCCTCCCAATTTTGAACCATGCGGTGTTACCCTGCTCTGTTCTGACAACTGCCTTTTGGTCCAAGTATAAGTTTCACATTAGCACGATTAAATGTTCTGAGATTCCCATTCTTCTCAGAGTCAGCCACAGTTTGTTATGATCCACGCAGTCAAATGCCTTTGCATAATCAATGAAACACAGATAGACATTCTTCTAGAATTCCCTGCTTTCAGCTAAGATCCATCTAAAATCAGCAACAATATCCCTAGTACCACGACCCCTTCTGAACCCAGCCTGGAATTCTGGCACTTCTCTGCTGATGTGCTGTTCCAGTCATTTTTAGATAATCTTCAGTAGAATCTTGCTTGCATGTGAAATTAATGATATTGTTCTGTAGTTTCCGCACTCAGTTGGGTTACCCTTCTTTGGAATGCGAACAAATATAGATCTCTTCCAGTCAGTTGGTCAAGTGGTTATGTGATGGCCCATAACAACAACAAATGCTATATATGTGGAGCTCTGGTAGCCTAGTGACAAGAAGCAGTGCTGCAATCTTGAAGGCACACAGTTCGAGGCCAGCAGATGCTCCATAGGAGAAAGATGGGGAATCTCCTCCTGTGCTAACTGCCTCTTAAAACCCGTTGGAGGGTCACCTATGGGTCGGTTCTGACTCAATGGTACACAACATCAAAAATAACAACAACATAATGCTATATAACAGCACAACTCCCTTTGAACGATGTCCTGGTAGCTAACTAGGTAGAAAATTAGGCTACTAAACTAAAGATAGTGCCTTGCTGCTGGTTTAAAGCCACCTTAAATCCAGGGAAAAGATGAGCAATTAACTCTGCTGTGATTTACAGTCTCTGAAAACTTGCTAGAGGGTCATCTAGAAATCTGCTTCAATTCAATGGCAGTGAAGATTTTTCGTTATTTGTCAAAAGACTTCACCAAATGGGGAAAAAAAACAAACTAGCTATTCAAGCAAGATTCTACTGAAAACTATCCAAAAACGATTAGAACAGCACATCAGCAGAGAATTGCCAAAAGTCCAGGCTGGGTTTAGAAGGGGTCGTGGTACTAGGGATATTGTTGCTGATGTTAGATG
>NW_006399762.1:32082503-32085512 GCF_000299155.1 Elephantulus edwardii
AAATCAAGCTACTCCTTGAAGGTAAGGATTCTGGGGCTTCGTCTGACATACTTTGGACATGTTGCCAGGAGGGATGGGTCTTTGGAGAGGGACATCATGCTTGGGAGGGTGGAGGGACGGCACAGGAGGGGAAGACCCTCTATGAGATGGACTGATTCGGTGACTGGGGTAATCGGGATGGGTGTGTCAGAGGCTGTGCAGTTGGCACAGGATAGAGGAGAGTTTAGGGCTGTTGTGCATAGGGTCGCTATGAGTCGCAAACGACTCGACGGCACATATCAACAACTTTAAGATAATGTCTTTAAAATAATATATAATTAAAAAAAATAGAAACCAATATATTGTGGATTGTGTATCCAAGAAAATGAAATAATTGACAACTTCATTTTTTTTCTTCATTTATTATAATGTTGTCCATTGGCTTGTGGTGAGAATTTTTTTCTTTATATTGAGATATAATTCATATTGAAGGCTGTAGTCTGATCTGCAACAAATGTTTCACGTTCTCTTTAAGAGACTAAAGTCGTGTCATCTACATGATTCAGGTTATTGATGAACCTTCCTCCAATCTTGATGCTACCCACTTTTTCATATAGTTCATCTAGCTTCTCAAATGATTTGCTCATCATAGAGATCAAACAGGTATAGAAAAAATGTATAGCCATGATGTACATGTTTCTTGATATTAAACTATATAGCTAGTGTTTCTTTGCTCTGTTTGGACAAAAGCTTCTTGGTCTAAGTTTTACATGAACGCAATTAAATGCTCTGGAATGCCTATTCTTCTCAATGTTAACCATAGTTTGTTATGATCCACATAATCAAATGCCTTTGCATAGTCAATAAAACACAAACTGAAATTTATCTGGTATTCTCGGATTTCAGCCAAGATCCATCTAATATCAGCAATGATATCTCTGGTGCTAGGGTCTCTTCTAAATACAGCTTGAATTTCTGGCAGTTTTCTATCAATGCACTATTCTAGCTGTCTTTTAGTAATCTTCAGCAAAATTTTACATGATGCGTTATTAGTGATTATTTTCACATTCTGTTGCATCACATATAGGGGAGGACTAGAAAGAAATGTGGAACATTTGGCAAGGTAGTTATCTTCAAAAGTTCTTGACACAGATTGGCGAATATGTCTGAGGCTACTCTTTGTTGAAACTTATCTGTTGATATCCCATCAATTCCTTGTTCCATTTATTTGCTAATACTTTCAGTTAAGCTTTAATTTCTCTGTTTATTACCACTGGTACCAACATTTTAAAAAACAAAAACAAAAAAGTTGTGATGCTTTTGGGAAAAAATCTGCTTTCTAAGGTATTAAGGAGATGAGGCTATTTTTTGGACAATAATATCATGATTGGAAAGGTGGAGGGAGGGTGAAGGAGAGGAAGACCCTCAATCAAGTAGATTGACACAGTGACTGCAGTAATGAGTTTGAATGTGTCAGATTTTGAGGATAGGACAGCGCTCAGACCTTCAAAATTTTTCATAGGACCACAATGAGTCCTACACAATTCAATGACATCTAACAACAACAATAATTTAAATATTAAAGTGTACATGATTCAAGCTATTATCTTTTCCCTTACCACGCATCTCAAAGTTGGACAATGAAAAAGGATTATAGAAAAAAAATCAATGGCTTTGAGTTATGGTATTGGAGAAAAATATGGAATATCCAATGAATGCTAAAAACCAAAACATGTCCTAGAAAAAGTGTAACCAAGCGGCTGATTTTTAACAACAAAAATATTACATCAAGAAAACAAAAATTCTCATCACTGGTCCAATTGGCAGCATCATGATAGATGATGAAAAGATTGACATTGTTAACAGCTTCAGTTTGCTCAGCTCCATGATCAACATTCTTGGTACCAGCAGCCAGGAAATTAAAAGATGGATTGTCCTGAGGAAAGTCTGATGTCTGAGACCTTTCCAAAGTACTGAAGAGCAATGATTTCAATCTGGAGACTAAGGTGATCCTGATTCAGGTCATGGTCTTTGCAATTACTTGCTATGCATCAGAAAGCTAGGCAGTGACTAGGGATGATGGAAGAATTAATACCTTTGAGCTGTGGTGGAGAACAGTATTGAATATACCATGGACTGCTAGGAGAACAATCAGGTTCGGCCTGGAAAGGGTGAAGCCAGGGTTCTCCTTGAAGGCAAGGATTCCGAAGCTTCATCTGACATACTTTGGACATGTTGCAAGGTGGGACCAATCCTTGGAGAGGGATGTCATGCTTGGGTGGTGGGAGGGACGACACAAGAGATGAAGACCCTCAATGAGATGGATTGAATCAGTGACTGGGGTATTGGTGGTAAATATGTCAGAGACAATAAGATTGGCACAGGATAGACCAGAGTTTAGAACTGTTGACATAGGGTAGCCATGAGTTGCAGGTGACGCGATAACAACAATAACCATAAAATCAGCAAAATATTTAAATAGACATTTCATCAAAAACAACATTCAGTTTCAATTTGAACTCATATATGAAAAACTTGATGATTTGGCCCACAATTGGCCTCTGGTTTTGTTCTGACTGATGATAGTGAGCTTATTGACACAGATGTAGTTGATTTAATTCTTATGCATTTCATCTGATGAGGGTTACACACATGTTGTTGTTGTTAGGTGCCATTAAGTAGAATATGACTCATAATGACCCTATGAACAACAGATTTGAACCCTATCTTATCATGTGCCATCTTCACACTTCTTGACACACTAGAGCCTATTGCAATAGTCAATTTACCTGGTCAAATGTCTTCCTCTCCTTTGCTGACCCTCCACCCTTCCAAACATCATGTCATATGTAAGGGTCATACACATAGTCACCATTTATAGTCTTGAGAGGGAAAAAAGTTTTTTTAGTGAAGAAGTTGTGATATCGTGAAATTCCATTATGACATCTTTGCTACACTTTCTATCACCAGGTCATTTTCCAACTGCTGATCCTATCACTGATAGCATTGTACTTCATGATAGAAGTTGAG
>NW_006399762.1:32085788-32098513 GCF_000299155.1 Elephantulus edwardii
GATTTTTTAGTACTATTATTATTATTATTATTATTATTATTATTAATTTCAATAAACTTAACAGAGATTTTGGAATTCCATTCATTCATTGCTGCACTTTTCTGCCCCCCACTCCCCCCCAGCTCCACCCCCAGTTCACTTCTCTCCTTGATAAGCAAAAGACAAATTCCTTCATTTGTACACAATCCCCTCCCCCACCCCACACATCCCCACCGCCACCCCAAGTATACTCCATTCTGCAACCCTCATTCTGGACTCTTATGATAATCATAATGCCCTAAAATATATACTAGTTTTTATGGGAATCTAATGGTGCTTCTCTATAATTTGTCATTAATGTTATAATAGACCATGTAATTGTCTTATTTAAAATGGCCAAGACCAGTCCATTTCAGCAGACTAATGCCTAGAATCTATTTCATATTTGATGGCTTTCAATTTTTCTAGATTACTTCATACATTCTATGTTCTAATTATTAATGGTTTCTGGCAATAGATTCATCCATTTGAGTCATGCCGCATCAGCAAATTAAGATCCCAAAAGCTTTACTCCTTCATTTTGTTAAGGTCTGCTTTACTGGAAGGTATTCTTCTCCAGTTACATTTTTAGTGCCTTCAAACCTGAGGCGCTTATCTTCTGGCACTCTATCAAACAATGTTCAGTGTTATTTTTAAAAAGGTTTTCACTGACCAACTATTTTAGCCAAGCTCTTGGCTAAAAGAAGAAAATATCAGAAAGATGTTTACATGTTCTTTTGTTGGTTTTGTTTTTTTTATACTGTGCTCCAACAGTGCGTATCACAATAACTTATTATTAACATTGAGAAGAATGAGAATTCTAGGATTCCTGATTGTGTTCACACAGAACTTGTACATAGATCAAGAAGCTATCATTTAAACAGAAAAAAAGGTATGCAGTTTGGTTTAAAATCAAGAAGAGTGTGTGTTGGGCTATACATCTTTCAGAATACCTAGTTAATCTGAATACTGAGCAAATAATATAACAAATTGGACAATATCAAGAAGAATGTGATATCAAGATTGAAGGAAGACTCATTAGCTACTTGTGATATGAGTTTGGCACACTTTGGTTGCAGAATGACAACAACATGAAACATTTGCTGATAAAACACAGACTACAGTCTTCAGTATGAATATACTTCAGCATAAAATTAAAACCTCCACAACTGAATAAATAAGTAACATCACTATAAATGAAAAAAAGATTGATTGTCGTTACCAATGATTTAATTTTCATGGATCCACAATCAGCACCTATACAACCAGCAATCAAAAAGTCAAAAGAATTATTGCACTGGCCAAATCTATTGCAAAGAATCTCTTTAAAGTGTTAATGATCAAGAATATAAATTTAGAGACTAAAAGGTACGTCACCCAAACCAGCATATTTTCCATTTCTTTTTCAACATCTGAAAATTGTACAGTGAATAAAGAAGACCTAAGAAGAATTGATGCTTTTAAATTGTTGTTACATGCAGTCTAGTGGAGTATGACTCATAGTGACTCCTATGAACAACAGAACTGAACCCTGTCCTATCCTGTGCTAATCTCACAATGGACACTCTCAAGTCCATTGTGCTGTTACTGTATCAATCTACCTGGTTAAAGGTCTTCCTCTCCTTCACCCCCCACCACTTTCAAGCACAATGCCCTTCTCCAAGGAATAGCTTCATGCCAAAAGTATGTAAGATTAAGCTTCTCCATCAGAGCACTATGGAAAACTTATTGAAGACGTATTTATTCTTTTGGTAGTTCATGATATATTCAGTTCTCTTATCAAGAGCAACGGTGTGTCTCTGAAGACTAAGGTGCATCTGATACAGGCCATGGTCTTTGCAATCACTTGTTTTGCATCAGAGAGCTGGACAATGACCAGGGAGGACAGAAGGAGAATTGATACTTTTGAGCTTTGGTGTTAGAGAAGAGTGCTGAGGGTGCCACGGACAACTAAGAAAACAAACAGATTCATCCTGGAGAGAGTTAAACCGGGCTACTCCTTGGAGGCAAGGATTCTGAGACTTTGTCCGACATACTTTGATCATGTTGTAAGGAGAGACCAATCCTTGGAGAAAGACATCATGCTTGGGAGGGTGGAGGGAAGGCACTGGAGGGGAAGGCCCTCTACGAGGTGGATTGATTTGGTGACTGTGGCAATCGGGATGAGTGTGTCGGAGACAGTGAGATTGGCACAGGACAGAGCAGAGTTTAAAGCTGTTGTACATAGGGTCACTGAGTCGCAAGTGACTCGACAGCACATAACAACAACAGCAACAACAACATTATCCAACAGCACAGTTCAATTTTTCTCCTGTCATTCTTATTAATTGCCCAGCTCTTAGCAGCATAGCAAGTGACTAAAAGACCATGGTCTGTATCAGGCACACCTTAGTCCTCAAACTAACATCACTGCCACTTATTAATTTAAATTGTGGCATTAGTTAATATGGACTATGTCATTAAGTGTCAAAAGAATTAACAAACCTGTCTTGAAGAAGTGCAGTCAGAGTTTTTCTTGTAGGTAAAGATGGTGAGACTTTGTCTCATAAAATTTGGGCATGTTCTTTTCTTATCTAGAAAGAATATCATGCATGGAAAAAAGTCAAATGTCAGTAGAAGTAGACTTGGATTGATGCAGTGCCTGGAACAAATGAGTTTAAGCACAACAGAAATGGTTCAGTTTAGGGCAGGATTAGTTAAAGGAATTTGATGATTTGGAAGGCTTATTTTCAATATTAAGATAAAAACTGGCCTTTCTTAATAAACTTATAAATATACTACTGTCTCTATATGACTGTGGAAAAAAGACTTAATTGGAACAATGGAGAGTCAGCATAAGAGAGAAAGAACATCTACAAGATGGACTAAAATAATGACTCTAACGACAGGCTTAAGTATATGAGAGATAGTAATGTTGGCATAGAATAGGGTGGAGTAAGTCCTTTATTCATAGGGTCATTGTATGTCACAGTAAACTTTGCAACACCTAACAACAATAGTGAACAAAACAGAAAATAGGCAAACATAACATAAACAAAACCACACATATACAATATTTGAGAGTCCAAAGGTAGACTGCTGTTGTTGTTAGGCACCATAGACTTAAGTATGACTCATAGCAACCTTATGAAACTCATACAACAACAGTTCTTAACTCTATCCTATCTTATGCTATCTTTATCATCCGTGAAACACTTGAGCCCATTGCCACAGTCATTGTATCAATATATGTCACTGAAGGGTGATAATATGAATCATTTATTTTACAAATGATACTAGCAGGGACATTGGTGACTTAGTGGTAAGGCGATGCACTTCCAACACAATGGTGTACAGTTTGAATCCACCAGTCACTTCATGGGAGAGAGACAATCTTCTCCCGTGTGATTTACTACCTCTAAAAACTTGCTGTGGAGTCAACTTGAGTCGGTTCCAACTCAGTGGTACACAACAACAACAGTATTAAGGGAGTTCTGGTGGCCCAACTGTAAGGAGTACACTGTCCATCCAAAAGTCTAGGATTTGAATCTATGAACTGTTCCAAAGGAGAAAGATCTACTCTTATGCAATTTATTGTCTGAAAACTTGTCAGCGGGTCAGCTATGAGTCAGTTTCAACTCAACAATGCATGACAACAACAACAAGGAAATAAATTTATTTAATAAACATTTCATATTTGTCAATGTTTCTGAATTAAAAATAAGCAAAATGTGGGGTTTTTTAAATAATATACTACATTCAGAATGAGAATCACAGAATATTTATTTGTGGTCTTGTAAAACCTATCCCTAGATTGAGAATCTGTGGTCCAAATAGAGCAAGGGATTACTGCATGGTTTAAATCAGGCATCAGGGCTGTACCCTTTCTCCATACGTATTCAATCTGTATGCTAAGTAAATAATGAAAAAGGCTGGAGTGTATGAAGAAGAGGTTGACATAAGGATCACAGGAAGTATCATCAATAATTTGCATTATGCAGATGATGCAATCTTCCTTCCTGAAAGTGAGGAGAACTTGAAATGCTTGTTGCAGAAGATCAAAGAATACAACCTTCAATAGGGATTACATGTTAACATCAAGAAGACAAAAATCCTCACCACTGAGTCAATAGGCAACATCATGACAGATAGAGATAATGTCAAAGTTGTCAAAGAATTTTTATTGCTTGGATCTACTCCCACACCCTTGGGACCAGCAGTTAAGAAAGTAAAAAAAAAAAAAAAAAACCAACCAAACATACTGCATTGAGTAAATTTTCAGGCAATGACCTCTCTAAGCTGCTAAGAAGCAAAGATATTAATTTAAGGACTAAGACTATCTGATTCAATCTGCTGTCTTTTCAATTAATATTTAGTATCTGAAAGATGTACAATGACTAAGGGTAAAAGAAGAATTGATTTGCTTGAGTTATGGTGTTTAAGACAAGTACTGAATATCTCACAAACTGTCAAAATATAAGCAAACATGTCTTGGAGCAAGTGCATCCAGGGTGCTCTTTGGAGGCAAGGACGGTAAAGCTTTGTCTCACATATTTTGGGCATGTGGGCAAGTCAATCTTTAAAAAGGGCTTGAATTGTGCTTGGAAAAGTGGAGAATCAGTGAAAGAGAGTAAGATGCCCAATAAGGTGGATTGATACAATGACTTCAACAATGGGCTGAGGTATATCAGATCTTAAGGGTGGCACAGTATAGGGCAAGGCTCATATCCATTGTTTATAGGATCGTTATGTTTTGTGCTTGACTCTACAGCATATAACAAACAAAAATCTGAGCCACTTTCCAATTTATAAATTATCATTTGTCTATTTCTTTAAAGATATGGTATTTAATTGCTTTACTTTGCATATTGTGCTCAACTAGCATAATGAAATTTGTTTACAGTAAATATAAAATCCCATTAAAAAGAAGATGACCTGACAGAATGTGGAAATTATCTAACAATATCTGTGCAAGCAAAATACTGCTGAAGATTATATAAACTGAACATAACAGTAATTTGACAGAGAAAGATAAATTTGTTTTAGAATAAAACATGTCACTAGATACACTATTGCCAATGTTAGATGGATCTTGGTTAAAAGCAGAGAGTAACAGCAGAGTGTCTATCTGTGTTTCATTGACTATGCAAAAGCATTTGATGGTATGGATCCCAATAAATTGTGGCTAATCTTGAGGAGAATGGGAATCCCAGAACACTTAATTGTGCTCACACAAAACCTTTACTTGGACCAGAAAGCATTCGTCAGAATAGAGCAAAGAAACACTGCATGGTTCAAAATCAGGAAAGAAATATGTCTGAGATGTGTCCTATCTCCATACTTTTTCAATCTGTATGTGGAATAGATAATTTAGGTGGCTGGACTTTATTAGGGAGAATGTGGCATCAGGCCTGGAGAAAGACTCATCAACAACCCACATTATGGAAATGGCACAACCTTGCTTGTCTAAACAGAGGAGGATCTGAACATTTGTTCTGGAAGGTTAAGAATTGTAGTATTTTAATAGGTAGTATTTTAACATCAAGCAGACTAAAATTTTCACCACTGGGCCAAACGGTAGCATCGTGATAGATGGAGAAGAGATTGAGATCAACAGTTTCAGCTTGCTTGGTTCCATAACCAACTCTTGGAATCAGGAGTCAGGAAATCAAAAGATGAATTCCATTAGGAATATCTGCTTCCAGGAACCTCTCCAAAGTGCTAAAGAGCAATGATGTCAGTCTAGAGAATAAAGTGTGCCTGATCTAGGTCATGGACTTTCAGTTACTTGTTATGCATCAGAGACCTCAACAATGATTGAGGATTACAGAAGAATAGGTATTTTTGAGTTATGGTGCTGGAGAAGAGTCTCAAACATACTATCAAGCACCGAAAGAACAAACATATCTGTCTTGGAGAGAGTGAAACCAAGCTGCTCATTAGAGACAAAGATTTTGATGCTCCATCTCATACTTTGGTCATGTGGCCAAGAGGAACCAGTCCATGGAGAAGGGTGGAGGGACAGTGCAGGAGAGGGGGACCTTAAATTAGATGGACGGATACAGTTTCTGGGCTAATGGGGGTAGGTGTGTCAGAGACATTGAGACTGGCTTAAGCTAGGGCAGCGTTCAGAGCTATTGTACCTAGGGTTGCTATGAGTCACAGGAGATTTTATAGGATATAACAACATGAAGCATAAAATGTTAAATATTAAACCTTGAATTATGTCAGATGTCAGGATTGAGAGTGAGAAGACATGGTTGAAAAGAGTTTATTAATAATATGTCATAGGAAACATGAGATAGTCCAACATTTCTCAGTGAGCAGTTACTTGCAGGTGCTATATTACCAATCTGGTTCTAGTTCTCTCTCTGCCAAAATTTTGAGTGCTTATGAGAACACATACAGGATATCATAGTGTAAATCAGAAAATTCAAAAAGGATGGCATCATCAGAAAATAAGCAACTGTGGTTGCTATTTTGAGGAGCATATTGAAATAGGAAGTTCTTATGGCCTAATGCATTGAGAGTTGAGCTGTTCCACCTCTCTGGCAATTTTAACTAAAAGCCTGTACCATTTATAGTCTCAGAGACTCAATGGAGAATTAGTTGAGAGTAGATTCTAGCACAACAGTAATTAGGCATTTTCAGTATTTTATGTTGTAGAATTACTCATTCTTACATTATTTTGATTTGATATTTTAAAATAAAATCTGAAATAAAGGGTGTTAGTAAATAAACAGATGATTATAAAGACAGTTGTTTGAATTGACCGTTCTTGTACTAAAAATTGCATTAAGGTGCATACATTCAGATGCTTAGAGTTGTAAAGCAGATACAAATTACTCCTCACAAATTTTATTTAAAGAGAATACTGTTTTTTAATTTTGGGGCTAGATTTTTCTCATTCTCATGAATTTTGATTATAAAATTATGTTTCCTGCAGCTAAAATAATCTAAGATTTCTCCATATAAAACATCTTTTTAAATAATGATGAAAATATAATTAAATATATTGACATAATAAGATGACAGCTATAAATTACCTTTAAGCCTTCGAACATTCTCCATCCCATGCTCTATCATTTTTTTCTGTAGTACTTTATGAAAAGTTTTACTGTATAGCATTTCGGCAGACTGAGACTAAAAACAAATAACTACATTTTCTCAAGTGCAAAATAAATATTTCTCATTTGCTTCCTAAAATATCTCAGCTGATGAAAGTTGTGGTTACCAGGCAAATTGCAAATGTAAATCTTAAAAACAGACTACTTCCTGTTCACACTGGAATTTAGTTTGTCTGATAAATCATGTATGTGCCCCTATTTCTCTTTTTTATTGATAATGGGTCAATAAGAGGATATGCAGTGTAAATCCACAAATGGACGCAATTCTTGCACGTAAAATGCTAAATTTGAAAAATCTAATCATCAGTCATTCAAATAAATACAGATCCTTTTAGTGAACACCTTTCATTTCTTTAAATTAAATATGCTCTCTCTTGTACCTTTTTAAAAAGTTTCTCAGCAGGACATTACCTTTCATTTTAATTGTCCAATTCCATTCGACTGTAAAATCTGAACTCGACCATCATATTTTCTAGGCATTCTTCTTTATCACCCTGAGGATGACTAGTTTGGCTTGGATATGCTACCAGAAAACTTTGTTGTCATTGGTAACAGTGATCCAATATTGTATCTATCCTTTAACTCACACGTCTTGCCAAAGAATAACAAATGTTCTCTGAATTATTTAGTGTCTAGTGGAAAATAGGCAATCAGAAATAATTGCCTGAAAAATGAAAATTGGTGAAAGGAATGTTAAAGTACAAGCAGTTATGTCAAAATACAAACTAAGTTCAGATAAATAAAGCTTTTAATGTGTGTTAAAACCATTAACTGGTAAATAGCTTATCCATGGTGAAAATATCATTTTACATAGAACAGTTTATAGTTATTCAACCTAAAAAGTACATAGATTTATTGAAGAGATGTCTACCAAATAAGATGAAAGGTCCTCTTCTACCAATAAAGCAATACTGGTCCTAGATGTTGAATTGATGACATAATACCGAGCCTATGCACAACAGATCTGAACCTTGACCTATCCTGACCGTCCTCACCATCTCTGCCATGCTCCTATCACTTATTATAGTCATTGTGTCAATTCCAACAGTTAAGGTTCTACTTTTCTTTCTCTGACCTTCCACCTTTCCCAACATGATGTCTTCTTTCCTTGCTCCTACCGATAACATGTCCAATATATATGGAATGAACTTTCCACTATCTGCCTCCAAGGAGCACTCTGCCAGCACTTTGTCCAAGACAGAATTGTTTGTTCATTGACACACTACAAAATAATTAGGCTTGCTCACCACCAAATGCATTGAATCTTTGTTAGTCATACTTATTCACTATCCAACTTATAGATGTATTGTAAGTGACTGAAAACACCCTGGTTTGGGCAAGGTGTATCTTCATCTTAAAACTGGTATCTGTGTTAATTACCATTTTGGAGAGGACATTATCAGTTAATTTTCCCAATGCAACACATATTTTAATTTCTTAACTGCTTCTATGGACATTGCTTGTTGAATCCAAGTAAAGTACAATTATTGATAACATTAACATTTAACATCTATCATGATGTTACCTATTAATCTAATGGTAAATGTCTTTCTCCTTGATGTTGCAGTGTAATATACTTTGAAGGTTGCAGTCTTTGATCATCTACAGTGAGTTCTTCAAGTCTTCATTACTTTCATTTAGCAAGCAAGGTTGTGTCATTTACATAAAGCAGGTTATTAGTGAATCTTCCTCCAATCCTGATGCCATATTCTAATTTATAAACTCCAGCTTCTTGAATTATTCGCTCAGCATGCAGGTTAAATAGATATGGTGAAAAGATATAACACTGACTGATACTTTCCAAACTTTAAACTATGTAATGTTCTTTTGTTCTGTTCAGGTATATAGAAAAATATTTTCCATGAATACAATTAAGGCTTCTATGATTTTCATTCTTCTCAATGTTAGCCTTAATTTATTATTATCAGCACCATTTCCTTTGCATAATCAATAAAACAGGAATAAACAACTTTCTGCTGTCCTTTGCTTTCAGCAAGTATCCACATGCCAATAGTAATGATATCCCTCATTACTATTTAGAAGAGGCCTGAGGGCCTCTTCTAAATCCACTTTGACTTTTTTTAGTTCTCTGCCAATGTGCTGTCCCAACTGTTGTTAATAATCTTCAGCAAAATTGGACTTGCATGTGATATTAATGATATTGTTCTATAATTTCCATGCTCTGTTGGATAACATTTTTTTAGAATGAAAATAAATATGGATTTCCTTCAGTCAGTGGCCAAATATAAGTCTTCAAATTCCTTGGCATAGGCTAGTGAGTATGTCCAGTGCTGCATATATTTGTTAAAACACATCTCTCTGTATTCCATCAATTCTTGGGGCCCTATTTTTTGTCATTAATTTCAGTATAACCTGAACATCTTCTTTCATTACCATTTATTCCTGATCAGATGTTACTTCCTGAAAAGCATATGAGACAGACTAAGAAGCAATACTATCCATTTACTTCTGAAACAACAGGCCTTCAAGAATTCTATTAAAAAAAACCCCAAACCAGAAGAACAAAATTTTGGATTTTGGAAGGAGGCTTGGGAGGGAAGAGGGGGGTAGGGCCAGAGTTCTTCTGACACACACCCCAGTCCTACCTACCTACCTACACCATGCAGATATGAAAACTATGAGTTCCAGCAATCAGTGCCTTCTATATACCAAATCTATAGAATTTATCAGCATCCCATGAAAAACTCGTGTACCACTGAGGATTAAGTTACTTTGGTGAACAAACTGCTTTCTGGCCTGACCACGTGGGTCCCCCTAATTCAAACAACAGGGAGATCCTGGGCATCTTGACAGAGGTGAGAAGCCATTTCCATAAGGGAACAACAGGCTTCCCCCTTCATTATTCAGGTTCCCTTGTACCCCTCCCTGCGTCTATCAGTGTGTGCTTCTCTCCTCCCCACTCATGCGTACATCTGAGTGTGAACACATCCCACATGTATCTGCTCATGTTCCTGTCCAACCTTCTCCTGGAGCAGTGATGTCAAATAAAAAACAGCTATCACCTCAGACATGAAAAACACATCAATGTTCCGAAAGAAGCAGGGTAATTCACTCGCCATGCAAGCCACAAACAAGATATCACCTCCAAAAAATGACACAATAGCAATGGATTTCCTGAACCTAGAAAGTCTGATGGAACTTTCTGACACAGAATTTAAAAGAACAATTATTAAATATTTTCAATGGATGAAAAACAACCTTGATGAATTACAGGACACTGAAAGCAAAAATCAGGGAGAACTTAAACAAACAAACAAAAAATCCAAAACAATGCAGATAAAACAAACTAGACATTAGAGGCACTGTAAAAACAAGAAACCATGATACAAAATATGAGGTCTAAGGTTTCTGATGCTGTCAACATGATGGAGGGACACACAAACAGAGTTGAAGAGCTGGAACACAGTATCAGTGAAATAGAAGATAGAATTGTCACCACAGATCTGATTGAGCAAAAAGCAGAATCAAAAAAGGAGGAAACCTAAGAATAATGTGGGATACCATCAAAAGAAATAACATATGATCAGAATCCTAGAACAGAAAGAAGCAAGTAAAGGCACCAACAAAGTTGTGGAATAATTACTAGAGGAAAATTTTCCAGGCATAATGAAGAATGAGAGAATATATATTCAAGAAGCAGAGCAAATACCATATAGAATAGATCCTAAAAGAAAAACACCAAGGCATAGCATTGTTATATTTGTCAGAAGCAAAGATAGGGAGAGAATTCAGAAAGAAGCGAGAGAGAAACAATGAGTAACCTAAAAGGGAGAACAGACAAGACTAAGTGTCTATTTCTCAGCAGAAACCATGCAAGCAAGAAGACAATCAAATGGCATATATCAAATATTCAAAGAACACAACCCTCAACCAAGAATACTGTACCCAGCGAAACAGTCCATCAAATATGAAGGAGAGATCAAGATATTCCCAGAAATACAGAACCTAAGGGAGTTTGCAAAGACAAGACCAGCCTTACAGGAAACACTGAGAGACATTCTACATACAGAGATGCCACAGAAAAAAGGATGGACTAAAGTAACCAGCAACAATGCAAAAAGAATTGAACTAAATGCTAGTAATAAAACTGTACATCTCAATAATCACACTGAATGTCAATTGTTTAAATGCACCACTGAAGAGGAAAAAAGAGTAGCAGATTAGATAAAAAAAACACCCCAAAATCCATCAATATGCTGTCTACAAGAGACACATCTGAGAAATAATGATAAAGACTAAAAAGGATGGGAAAAAATATACCAAGCAAATGGCAACAACAACAACAAAAAAAGCAGGATTTGTGATATTAATCTCTGATAAAATAAATGTCAATGTAAAAACCATCACAAAAGACAAGGAAGGTCACTACATAATGCTCAAAGGGACAATAGAACAAGATGACATAATAATAATAATAATAACAACAATAATAATAATAATCAGGGCTTCGTCTGACATACTTTGGACATGTTGTAAGGAGAGACAGGTCTTTGGAGAGGGACATCATGCTGGGTAGAGTAGAGGGACAGCACAGGAGGGGAAGACCCTCTATGAGGTAGATTGATTCAGTGACTGGGGTAATCGGGATGGGTGTGTCAGAGGCAATGAGATTGGCCCAGGATAGAGCAGGGTTTAGGGCTGTTGTACATAGGGTCGCTATGAGTCACAAATGACTCGACGGCACATAACAACAACAACAATAATAATAATAACAATAATAGTAATAATAATAATAAATATCTATGCACCATCTGAAAGACCTGAAAAATACATAAAACAAACATTAACAAAACTGAAAAAGGAACTAAACAACACTACTATAGTACTTGGAGACTTCAATACACCCCTCTCAAGAAAAGATAGAACTACTAGAAAGAAAATCAGCAGACATACTGAAGAATTATACTACACAATAAACCAACTTGACATCATAGATATTTATAAGCTAATACACTCCAAAAAACAAAACAAAACACATTATACCTTCTTCTCCAATGTGCACGGAACACTCTCCAGAATAGATCACATTCTAGGTCACAAATCAAGCATCAATAAATTTAAAATAAAAAACAAACAAAAAACCAAAAACCCCAAAACATAGAAATAATACAAAGCATATTTTCAGACCATTGTTGTTGTTGTTGTTATGTGCCATCGAGTCGCCTGCGACTCATAGCGACCTTATATACAACAGCCCTAAACTCCATTCTGTCCTGTGCCAATCGCACTGTCTCCGACACTCCCATACCAATTGTCCCAATCACTGAATCAATCCACCTCACAGAGGGCCTTCCTCTCCTGCGCTGTCCCTCCACCCTCCTAAGCATGATGTTCCTCTCCAAGGACCGGTCTCTCCTCACAACATGTCCAAAGTATGTTAGACGGAGCCTCAGAATCCTTGCCTCCAAGGAGGCACCTGCTTTAACCCTTTCCAGGACAAATCTGTTTGTTTTCCTAGCAGTCCATGGTATTCTCAATACTCTTCTCCAGCACCGCAGCTCAAAGGCATCAATTCTCCTTCTATCCTCCTTGGTCATTGTCCAACTCTCTGATGCATAACAGGTGATTGCGAAGACCATG